>NW_025920135.1:799894-943284 GCF_902686445.1 Sciurus carolinensis
GAGAATAAGAGAGAGAGGAGGAGGAAGAGAAGTAGGAGGAGGTAGAAGGCAGGCAAAAGAGGACTAACCCCATATTGTTCCTTCTACACAGTCAGGATCCCTGCTCAAAGTGGCCCTGTCCATGCATTAATAGCCTGCTAATGCTATTATAATTTTTAATTGTATCTTTGTGCTTATGTTTCATGAGTGAATTCCAAAACAATAGACCAGACCACATGAATGAATATAGTGCATACATGTAACCACATGTGAAGGATTATGGAAAGTAATATTGCTATAAAACATCTCCCCAAGAAAAATGGAGGTATGGTGTGATTTGGAATGAGGGGGGAGAAAATTGTTCAGACATTAAACATCTCCCAGTATATTCTTTCCTGATAACAATGGGTCCTGGGGAAAAGGGCAGACACTCAATGCTGGGCCCTAAACCTTCACCATCCCACATGGCCAAAGAGTCCTAAATGACTAGGGATAGGATGTAAGTACTCATCCCTCAGAGTCTGGTTTTAACCTATACAACTAGCCCCTGAGAGTCAAAACTGCACATACATGATTTCCAATGATTGCATCATCCTCATTTTACCCTATAAAACCCAAATCCCCTCTGTAAATAATGACCATTTTTTTCTCACCTGGAAAATGGGCCCTGACAGCACCCAAGTCTATGAAGGAATAAAGCCTTCTCTGAATCCGTTGAGGTCTGCTTCCTGTCCTTTTGAACTTACAGCATGTTTTCTGCATCTGACCTCCTCAAGTATATTAAGGAGTTTTAATTTCCATAAGCACAGAAGTTCAGTGGGCCAAAACTATGGGAGCAGAGAGGCTATGGGGTATAAGGTAAGTGTGTTACATCTTCCAATAAATACACACAGGGAGGTTACTGAATTCCAGGAAGACCATCCTGGGGGTTCCAATGAGTACTAGATTCAAATGCAGAAGTATAGCAGTGTATTCTTCACCAAGATTGAGGAACCCTGTCTTCTCCTTTGGCACTCATATTACTTCATTGTGTCAACCCACCTCTCCAGTTGAGGATGTGAAGAGAAAGGAAAAGCAGGGCAATCTTCAATCAGGTTTCTTTCAGTTCTTTCCAACTCACTAACATATCAATGGTAGAAATTGTGAGCAGTCACCAAAGTGTATTGAAAACTATTGCATTTTTTTGTAGTTCATTTTCACTTTTTGGGAATGAATAAACTGAACATGGGTGCGTAATCTACAAAATATGTCTTCTTCTAATTTTCCATTTTCAATTGACATTGAATAATAAGTGACGCTAAAAGTCTTACTAAAAAAATATAATGCTGTTATTTCTTTAATGATAAATTCAATAAAGAAAAATAAAATGCACCATTACATATGAAGAGATCTCAGAATTCTTCTGTAAACTGGGGGCTCATCTTCATACCCCAAAAATTGGTCCTCCTGTTCTTGATCAATGGACTTCGCTGCAGAATAGAGGAAAGCTTGCTGATCCAAGCTTTATTTACTGTCCTGCCTCTGTCATATATGGATCATGAGCTTATAGTACTGACAGTTACTTTCTTAGCTGGAGAATACTTTTATTAATAAAATTAATTAAGAGTTTAAAGAAAGTATAGGCTTCTTGCAAAACTAGTACTGAAGGGCTTTCTAATTGTGAAAATTTCCATTAACCAATCCAGCAGACAGATGTGCAGATACTTTTGGACTCTAGAAAAAGTTTTAAGTACAGTTCCACCATGCTCTAGCATCTAATTAGGAATTAGAACTTCTTTCAAGGGAAAAGCACACTTCAAGCATAGTTATGTACTGGTGGAGTGAGAGAGGTGCCCTGGAAATATCTGAGATAAATGGAGAGATGCAACTGGAGAAGAAAGTGAGGGCAAGTTTCTGAAGGAGGCCTTTATCTCAGGTAGGAATGGACTGGGGGAAGCTAAGTGACATGATGAGGGGTGTGTTTTAGAATAACTGAGCACGCTAAACATTGCTATGAATGGCAGCATGATGTCAGATACCTAAAGGAATCACTGAAGCAAGCATTCAATATAGGCAGTCAGTGTAGATAGACAATGAGGTCCTATTCTGAAAGTGAATGTCAGTTTGGACCTGGGATGTAGAAGTCACTCTCAGAGTTATTGAATTGTCAATGCCTCCAGAGTCCTTCCCACACCCTTACCAAGATAACCTGCCCCTTCTCAACCTGTTGCTCAGGTAACCTGTCCCAAGAATTGTCCATTATTGCAGGGAATTGTAAAAATTGCTAATTAATTGCTCCAGGACAGCTCTTTCCTGGGTTACTACACCTTGGCCCTTCAAGCCCACCTGCTTCTCAGCTTTTGACCATCACACCTGCATTTTCTGAATCTAAAGAGGAAGGAAAGAGATAAGGGGGAAGAGAGCTGAAAACCAAAACATAAAAGCAGCAAGATGCTCTCACTTCTGGGGATACCAGGACATCAGCTATGTCCCACTTTTCCCTCTCAGGAACAAAAGTTTATTTAAATAAACTTTGTTTCCCACACATGCCTTGGTGAGCTTCTCTAATGCTCAAACTTGAACATTTGAGGAAGCACAACAGCTCACTGATAACTGGGGCTTCATTAATGCTCCATGCCTTTTAGTGTCTTAATTCTTATGTCACACCAGTGGAACAGCAGCCCTCACAAGGATTGAAACAGGAATTCTTGGCATTTTTATTCACATATATGTCCTCTATTTCTAGAAAAGAGTCTCATGCAGAAGAGTCTTATTTTAAAATACAAAAGCAGTACATTTCCATATGGAAAAATAAATTTTAAGAGTCATAATGCAGATCACCTACGTACCTATACCATACTGTCTTTTAGAGAATTACAAAACTGGGACTTGGTCTTACACTAGCCTCAGAGACAGGCATTGCTCCTTGTACTACTTTACAGATGCAGTGAGACCGCCAATGTTGCTCCTGGCAATTGTCATGGTCACCTCCCTCATCTATGCTTATCTCACTGCCCAGGCACCAGGAAGCCCCTGCACCATGGGTGAGTGAGATGGGCTTTTGCATCTGACCTAGGCTCCAGTGACATCCACACCACATGTATACCATCTTTGAACCACCAGATTACACCATCTACACAGCAAATACCAGAAGAATCCTCTGTGAACATACATGGAACAATGGTTGCTTCCATAAAGCAAAATCTCCATACAAACATTAACGAAGACCCTTCCCAGAAATCCAGTGGATACCAAGTTACCTGAACACATGGAAATTTGACAGCAACTAGTGAGAGAAAAGAAGGCTTTACCATGGCATCTTCTTCCTCACTCCATTCCCTAATTGTAAAAGTGAGAAACAGAGGCTCCAACAGAAAATACTCTCAGTTCACATATAAAGCAGGAAAAGACCAAGTGCCCTGATTTATCATTTGGACCACAGCAATGTTCAACATGATTTCCAAAGCTTATGTGCCTCTTTGGGCTCCCTGGGCATCCTTTGCCTACTGCAAATGCACCCACCACTGTCTACTTAACTCCTGTCCTCCTTGTTTCCAGACTTAATTCACCTGAGCTGCCCTGAACCAGCTGCTCACCCAAATTTTTTTGAGGTTGGAGACTGGGCTTTAGGGCTCCAATGAGATCCATCCTGCTGGCTCCAACCATTTGCTGGACTGCACTGAGCAACACTTGACTCCACAGGACTCCATTTCCCCCATCACTTCAGATCCACTCAATTTCATAGGCTACTCCCAAAAGTTGGGCTCAACTTGGCTGTGATTTGCAGAACCATATCCACTTCATACCCTTGCTTCACTGCATTCTGAACACTTGGCTTCTCCTCTTCTGTCCTATTTAACATACTGGAATTTCATGTTTCCCTTCTAGCCCTGAAAACTTTGGATGTCTGGCTTGACCCACTTCCACCCACATCTAATAGCATCCCAAATGGCTCTGCTCTTCTTTATCCACCAGGCTCTTCAATCTCACTTGAATACCTACCATCCCTTCCCAACTGGCTGCTCAAAAACTCCCGTAGAACTCCATCTGAATGGAATAGAAGGGGTCTTGCACAGTTGCTCATTGGTCTCATACACTGATTAGGTTGAGGGACAAATTAACTTGGGGTCTGGTCTTATTGACAACCCATATCACCAATGAATGACCTTGAACCACTTTGCTCATCTGAGTCAGTCTCACCATTTAAACAGTACAGCTTATGATAATACTTTATTAGCATAAAGGTGAGCACAATTTGATTGCTATCTGTGTGTCAGGCAGAGTATGGAAGTAGAGGAGATACAGGTGAGCAGATAACAAGGTCCCTTCCCTGCTTGTGGAGTAATCTAGCCTGTATTAGAAGTGTGTGTGTTTGCACAGGACCTGCCCTTTGCTTTTCTGTAGCCCTGTGGCATTCAGCTTCTTCCTTAGCCTTCCAACACAGGATGGGCATGACTTCTTGGCAAAAAGTATCATCTGTATTTTCCTAACCAGCTAGGCCAGGGCTTCTCAGAATGAGGCATGATGTGTTTCTGACCATGACCTTCTTTCTCAAAGTTGGGTCACAGAAATAGAGACTCTAAAACAACCTCTGTGTAACTACTGTTTACTCTGTAAGACTGACTCAATTCAGGGGAGACAGGACAGCAGGTGTGGATATAAGCTACAAGTTGCAGAAACAAATATGGGTGCTTTAAACAAAAACAATATGAGAGAGGACAGTGGAGGGATAACAGGAAACTGAGGGTAAAGTTCAAGAAAGGAGTTGCTTGACTGTGCCAGGTGATCTCAAAGTCCCAAACACCTGCATCAATCTCCATAGATGCTGCTCATTCATGACAAAACTCTGAGTGTTTCTGCTGTCCTTTTATCAGTGCTCAGGTTCTAAATTTCCATAGAAATTATCTGATAGACTGGGTGTAAGTATTGGGAAATTCTTCCCATTCAACTAGGAATTGAAGGATGAGTAGAAGTTTTCTAAATGACAAAAGAAAGGACATTCTGAGTAAGAACAATATGTAAGTCCCTACAGAGAAAATGGGGGCCTCTCAGAATCTCAGTCACCCTATGCCATGTGCTTTCTTTGTAATGTCACTCAATACTCAAATCCCTTCAAATACAGTGCTAATATTTTGGAAAACAGATTGCATTGTATTCTAAAAGTTCTGAAGACTCTTATAAAGAATTCAATGTATATAGCAGAATACTGGAAAACTGGTGAGGGGATGGGAACCACAAAAAACCCAGTACACCAGGTGCCAGATTAAAGGTGACATCATTACAGTTGACTTTCTTTTTTTTTTTTTTATTTATTTATTTTTTTTTTACGTTTACATAGGTTGACTTTCAATTCACATAGATGGGAGGAATGGAAAAGGGAGGGGCCAGAAAAAAATTTGATTAAAATGAGATAAAGTGTATGATAAATTTTACTTATTGTTTTAGTTGTTGAAGAGCTTTTATTTTATATTTTATATTTGGTGCTGAGAATCAAACCCAGTACCAAACATATGCTAGGTAAGCACGCTACAACTAAGCCACAACCACATAACTATGGTAATTTTTAAATAGAGTGATTTCACAAATTCAGATGAAAGAGAAATAGCTGCTAACTTGATATATTTCTTTTGAGACCAAAACTACTATATGATACAGGATCACCCAATGGTGTCATTAACTTTTTTATATAAAAGTACAATTTAGTAAGAGCATTTTCAAAAAGACTGGCCTCAATATTGCAATCTTCCTGCCTTAGCCACCTGAACCTTGGATTAGAGGCATGTGCCAGTGCACCTGGCTACTTTAATTTTTATTGTTTTAGGTGCTGGGGATGGAATCCAGAGCCACACACATGATAAGCACTTGTTCTGTCACTGAGCCACACATCCAGTCCCAAACCTGTCATTTTGAAGTACTAGCAACAGATCATTTTTTTTTTTAATGTAAGGGTTCCATGGAACAATTGAGTGTGTTCTGGAGTTAGGCCAGAGCAACCAGCTCTGCTGGGGTGTCTGTGCAGATGAAATGCTACAAGATTTCAGGGGGCATGGTTGGATGGGAAGCAAGAAAGGATAGACCCAGGATTCTGATCTGAGTGAACCCTGATGGGTTGTTTTGGGAGGTCAGGTAGTAAAGGTCAGGTTGAGACAATGTTCTGTCATATGTGCAAAGGAAGAGTGCATTTGGGAGCTTAAGCACTGACTCACATCCCACTCCCATTTATTATTATGAAGAAGGGTCCAGCTAAATTTTTCAGGACCTTGCTAAGTTACTGAGGATCATTTTGAACTCCCAATAATCCTGCTCAGCCTCCCAAACCATTATAATTGCAGGCATGCACCAGTGTGCCAAGCCTAAATCAAATTTTAAAGCTATTTTTCCATGCAAATGTGGATTTACTTAAACTTATACTATAAAAATATACATATAATATTTTGAGTAATGTGAAAGAAATTTAAAAGAATGGGCATATGCCATTTATATGTACAGAAATACCACAAAATAAGAGAAGTGTATTTTAGTGATCAATTGTGACTGATAAAAGCTTGGACACTTATGGAAATTTGATTTATATATTTTCTCTTATATCTTTTGTCTAGACTTATCATGGGGGACAACCCCAAAACACAGAATGAGTGAATGGAGAAAATTGAGTCAGGTTATATGTACTTCTCAGGTCATAAAGACAATGTAGGCCAAATAGGATGCAAAGGTCATAGAGGCTAAGGATGTCGATCAGGCAACTCAAAACATAGAGATTTTGCAGGAAATAGAGGCTTCCAATGTCATAGATTATTTTCAGGCCACATAAACTATGCACACCATGAAGGCTGTTCAAGTTATAAGGGGCTATGCAGATATGGCATAAAGGGTATTTAGGCCATGAAAACTACTCAGGCCAGTAAGGCTACACAGATCATAGATGTTACATAGGTCACAGAAGTAGTTAGCTCCTTTTTGTTATTAACACCATAAAGGCTACATAAGTTATAGAGTGGATACAGTTCACAAAGACTATTCAGGTCACCAATAATATTCATACTAAAGAGGCAACAAAAGTCATAGATGTTGTGCAGGTTGAAAAGTTTATGCACATAATAAAGGCTAATGGATCCATGGAGGATTCTCTGAGAATTTGGTAAGACATAAATTCTCCATGCTTATGAACATTAAAGAATGTGCAAAGGGGATATATGTAAAGAAATTTATAGAGAAAACATAGGCAATACTGGCAACACAGGGCATAGAAGTTAAACAGGACATAGAGGGTATGAAAAACATAGAGGTTACATAGATAATATGGGTTATGCTAGTGGTGCAGTCTACTGAATACATAGAGACTACTCAAGTTATAGAGAGTATCTAGGAAGTAGAGGTTATGTATATCATAAATACTTTGAAATTCATATATGATGCTCAGGCCAAAGAAGCTTAGAACATCTTGGAGACTGTAAACTTTTTAAACTAGCTAACTCATAGAAATTTCTCAAGTAAAGGAGGCAATGTAGGCCATAGAGATGTCAAATAGCCACAGAGGAAGGGAATCATGATTCTAGAATCTATCCAGATCATAGAAACTATGCAGATTTTATACAATGCTCAGGTTATATAAGTCAATCAAGTCATAAAATTTACACAGACCATTCAGTCTATATGGGTCATAAAGGCTACACAGAATATGGAGGCTAAGCAGGTCATAATGGCTACTGAAAATATGGAGATTAATTGTGTAATTTTGGTTATGTGGTCATTGAGACTACACAGGAAATAGAGTATACATGGGTCAGAGATTATATGTGGTATGTGTGTAAATACCATTCACGCTACTGAGGTTTTGTAGGCCATAGAGGCTGCACAGACCTTAGTGGCGATGCATGATATAGCAGTTTAAAAATTCACAGAGTGTAATATATTTAAGGAGAATTCTTTGGAAATAGTAACTTTGCAGAATACATGGGGTAATAAGTTTGTAGAAGATATTCATGTCATAGTATAGATGCACATTATGAGTGCTTCTCAGACCATAGAAGTTAGGCAGGTAATAGGAGCTCTACTGGTCATTCATGCTACCCATGTCATAGAAGTTCCACAGGTTGTAGTGACCATGCAGGTCCTAAAGGCTACTCAGGATGTAGGGCTTACTCATGTCATAGAGTTCAGGCCATAAAAGGTACTGAGTTCACAGATGCTATGGATATTATCAAAGAATCTCAAGCCCTAGATACAATATATGTCAAAGAGAATACTCAGGTCATAGAGACTACATAAGCCATAATGACTTTACAGGCAATAGAGGTTATGGCCTTTCAAAAGGCTACATTTCTTAATACTGCTCTTATTATAGAAGGTATTGAGTCAATTGAGGTTACTCATGCCATAGGATCTAGGGAGATCATAGTGGCTTCTCAGGTGAAATGCTAAAAATCATAGAGGCTACTGAGGTCAGAGAGACTATGAATATTTTAGAGACTACTTGGGTCACTGAGCCCACACAATTCACAGAGGTATGCAGAAGATAGACTACTCTGGGGATGGAAGATAGGCAGACTATCGAGAATACTCAGGTTATAAATTGTAAAGGATCATACAAGTTACAAGATGACAGGACAGAACACAGGACATGCACTTCATAGAGGATACTCATGCTATAGTTTTTTTACTGGTCATAGAGTATAAGCAAGTCATAAATCCATTAATGTCCCTTAGGCTACTCAGGCTGTAAATCTTTCACTGGTCATGGAGTCTCTGCAGTTATTAGAGGCTAATGAAGGCAACCAAACTATTCATGCCATAGTGGTTACTCTGAAAACAGTGGAGTCTAAAGTCATAGAGGATACTGAGGTCATTTAGGCTATTCATGCTATGTAGTGACACAGGTCATATAGGATTCTCAGGCCAAAGAATTGAAGCACATCTCTGAGACTACACAGGTAACAGAGACTATGCAAGTCACTGAGGTTTTATTGGTTATAGATGCTACTCAGTAACTAGAGTTTATAAAAGTCCTAGAAGTTCCTCAGGATATAGAAATTATGCAGGACATCGAGGATACTTAGGTCATGTAGGCTATTCAGGTCTTAAGAGCTGCTCAGGTCACAGAAGCTGCAAAGGTCCTATCAGTTATGCTGGTCAGAGAGGTTATGGTAGTTCTACTGATACTGAGTTCCACAGGGGTACTCAAATCAGGGAAGATGTGGCAGCTACACTAGTAAGGTCATTCAAGGTATGCAAAAATTTTCACCTTTTAAAATAGATGGTATACAAACCATAGAATTTTCTTAGGTTAAAGAAGTTCCAAAGATTACAGAGGCTACACAGACCTTAGAAAAATAGTCTCCAGTCTTAAGACACTACAAGGGAATAAGATATTCATTCTATAGAGGGTACACATACATAAAACCATTGTAGGAAATAAAGGCTAGCAGGTCATAGAGGTTATGCTAGCTATTGGGACTCTGCATATTTTACAAGTTACTCAAAAAAAGAAACTTTGTAGGTCACAGAGCCTACACAGGTCATAGAATATTACTAAGTCATAGAAGTTAAACAGGCCATAGAAACACCCAGATCATAGAAGTTATACAGGTCATAAAATCTATACAGATAATGAGACTACTAAGTTAATTTAGGTTAATAAATCCATATAGGCTAGAGAGATTATTTAGGCTACTCTATTTTTAAGGGGTAAACAAGTCATGGAGGTTTCTAAGGTGATATTGGTTTTAAAGATCATAGAAAATTCACAGTGAATAAATTCTCAGACAATAGTAACCACAAAGTTTACAATCTCTGTAGAGGTCATAGAAAAACTGAAACCTCAGTAGCCCTCCCAAACTTCTCCATCCCTTTCCAATCCACTAGACCTGTTGGGGAGTAATTACTTGCAGCAGGACAGAGGTAGGGAAGGTAGCTATTATGTCTTGCATGGACAAAAGAGGACAGTTCCACAAAGTGGGCCTGGAGGACTCTGTGGATTATCAATCTTCAGTGGAATCCCTTCTCTTGGACAGAGTTGTTTAGATCAAGGACATTGGGGCCAGAACCCCAACACTCCCTGACTACTCTGCTCCTGGGTGACAACATTCATATCACATTACTTGAAAAGCACAAGTCCCTTGGACTCACTCCCTTCATTTTCCCACTTACAATCACAGGTGAGCCTGCACTTGTTTTGAAACTTGATCTGAAACAGCTTTGACCAGAAGTCTCTGTATTTGCCATGGTAACTGTGATGTCATCATATACTCATTCCACACTCTATGACATCATGAGGTATCTGAAGCACAGGCAGGGTTTCTGGGAAGCAACTCATGGAAACCCTTGTTTCCCAAGGCCCTTAAATAATCCTTGGGGAGAGAAAAAAAGTGCATTCTTCTACTGGAGCCTGGAAATTATGTGCCCTTCAAACCCTACTTATGGGATGCCAGTCCCTTCTACTTTGAATATTGTACCTCTTGCTATTTTTGCTCTACCTTCACAGGAGCACATATGACCAGAATAGACATTTCTCCAAAAATAAATAAATAAATAAATAACACTAAAGTACAAAGAATTTGAATGGAAATAAATGAATGAGAGATCAATGGGCATGGTTTTCTGCAACAAATCACAATTTAATGAATCACAAGTGGAATTGCTACAAATAAAATTGCTAGAAAATTTGAAAATTGAATGAGGTTTTTCTATTTTATTTTTTCTTTTATTTTTATGCCAGTAAATATTTACTGGCATCACTGACCTGTGAGTCATCACCTCTTCCCTTAGATAGATTTTTTATTTACAGACAGTATATGGCTAAGTTTCTAATGCATTCTCTAAAGCTTTGCCTTTGAAAACCACATTCCTCATCCTCCCCTATACCTGAGAGAGCTGGCAAGATTCAGCATCTCTTATGGGCTGTGAATTTTGCCTAGACATCTGCTGTTTAGAATGCTTCAAAGGAAAAGGCAAGGGAAATAGAAAGAATAAGAAATGAATAAATAGACTGTGATTGTAATGACTTGGGGCTCAGGTGTAAATACCACTTCAGACCTCCTTGTGTCCATCCCATTCACTCAGCTTCAAATTCATATAAACATTTCATGTGTTTGTATAGCCAGGCCACACCCAGTTCCAGATATCTTAGTTCATTCTGGCTTCCCCAACAAAACACAAACTAGGCAGCTCAGAAACCACAAAAATTCATGCCTAGGGTTCTGCATGCTGGAGCTTAAGACCAAGGAACAATAGGTTGAAAGTCTTGTCATTTCACCATGTCTCATCTGTGGTCAGGGCAGGAAACTCACTGAGCCTGAATATGAGGCACTTAGGAAGGGTTTATGCTCCTGACCTAGGATCTCCAAAAGGTCATCCAGATAACATCACATTGGGGTTGAGGCATCAAAATAAATTTAGAGCATCACATATTCAGACTTTAAGAGGGCAAAGGATGGGTTCAGATGGGGTGACCCTACCCCAGGCCTGTATCTGCTGGGTTGTGCTGTAAAGTCTCTCTGGGCCTATGGGAATCTGATCATGTCATCCAGTCAGAGACCAGTGCCTGCCAGCACACCCTTAGACTGAAAGCACCAAGAAAGCCACTCCAGATGCAGGAAAATACACAAGAAATTTTATTCAGCAGATAAGCAATATGTATGCCTTGTGGGGTTAGGGAGAGAGAGAGAAAGACAGAGAAAGAGACAGAGACAGAGACAGAGAGAATATCTGGGGAGGTATTCTAAAGTAGTAGACTTTTGCAGGCTAATAACAAACTGATCAATGATTGACAAGAAAGTTCATGAGCTAATGATCTAGGTTGTAAAATGGTATGTGTGTGGGACAGAGTAGTGGCAGCAGCAAAAATACAGGGAAAGATGACTGGAGCCTTCTTAACCCATTGTCTCTTCATTGATCACAACTTAGGCTCTGCAGTTGCACACCCTGCTTCAGGTGGCCACCTGTGCCCTGCTGAACTCCAGAGGGGTGTCCACCCTGAGGCACATGTATGGAAGTTGGTCTCCAGTTTTTGTCACTTTTGGGAGAGGTGTAAGCCTTAGAAAGCAGGAGACGGTGGAAGGAGGCCAGGGCTTGTGGACCTGACTTGCCTGTCTCTTTGCATCCCAACTGGCATGAGGGTGTCAGACCTCCTCTACCACACACTTCTGCCATGATTTGGTGTGCTGATGCAGGCAAGAGCAGCAGGGTCAGTTAACCATGGAGTGAAACCACTAAAACCTTTCCACCTGGTGAGCTGTTCAACTCAGTTATTTTGTCACAGCAACAAAAAGCTGACTCGCATGCCTTTATCCTGCAATAAACTAAGCCCTAGCTAGACCATTAATGACCATAACCCCCAGGGGAACCCAGGCACAAGACAGAGAGGCCTTGGATATCTACTGCTGCAGGTCTTCATGCTGGAACCTCAACAGAATGTGTGTGCTGTGTGGAGTGTTGAGCAGAGAACAGGGAGCCAGACTCCCAGGTGGTCTCTTAGCAGATGACTCTGAGGCTGTCTTGTCCTGGTTTAATGCATATTCAAGGCTAAAACTGTCCTCTTTCCCTTTGTTTATGGAAGGTGTTTCTGAGCTTGCAGGAGATTTTGCTTTAACTCTATTTCCCAACACAACTGTTTGCTGCCAGCATTAAGTAGGACTTGGAAGGGGACTAGCTGCTTCTCTGCTGTCCAGACTCCTTCATACCCGTGCACACCTGCCTGGACCATGTATACCAGGCTCTTACCTCCCAGACTCCTTCAGACTCCTCTTCCTGCCTGGACACTGTGCCCCAGGTCACCACCTCCCAGATTCCCAAAGTCTCCTCCTTCTGCATGGACAATCTATCCCAGAACACCACCTCTGAGATAATTCAGATCCTCCTGTCTCTACCCTGTGAACCAGGTACCCACCTCCCACACTCCTTCAGACACCTCCTCCTGTCTGCACCCTGTGCCCCAGGTTCCCAAATTCCATACTCTTTCACAGTCTTCTGCACCTGCCTAGACCTCATGCACCCCATTCCCACAGACCTGCATTCTCTTTCCCTGTGCCCTCCTTCAACTGAGCTTGGAGTCCTGATATGGGAACTCTCCCATGTTTGGGGGCTTCTCCCCAGACCACACTCACATCTTTCTGGACACTATGAGGTCCTGGGGTTGTGATTCACTGTGGAAGGGAAGAAAAAGGAAGGAAGGGGCAGCCTAGAGGGACTGGGGTGGGCCCAGGCTCCCTGCTGACCTGGAATGAACTTGATATTATTTCCAGAAACCTCTTCCCCCTTCCAAAAATAATTTACTCACATTTTTCTAGGAAGCCATTCCCTGCATCCTGGTCCAGTGGATCTTGTGGAAAGGTAGGGAGGGTGCTGCCAGGGCTTCTGATTTGGAAGAACTGGGATCAGTGTTCCCCACCAACCCTGCCTGCCCTGCCAATTCAGAAAATTTTCAGAGTCTGCTAGCCTCAACTTCCTGCCCCCACCCACCCTGGACCTTTGTCCAAACACTGGTTGAATCCCTGTCTTTCCTTCATCTGCAGGCCTGGTCTTCAGGGCCAGAATGGGAGGAGAGGAGTTAATGACTTATGGTGGGTGAGGCTCAGAGACCACAAAGCCCAAAAGAGCAGTTCTGGGACAAACCAGAATGGAGGGTGGACAGGGATGCACACTGCATGACCTGACAGCAGATCCCCATGACCAGTTTTGCCAACATGGACACCAACATGTTTGCTCACTGCTCATGAGCACCCACACAAGCTAACTCTTCATTCATGTACACTGTACATGCACACTCTTAAAAATATCCTACTCACACACTCTCCTCTTGCACACTTTGTATATACATTCTCACCTGATGCACACTTCACATGCACATTCACTTTTCATGCCTTCTCCACATAGACACTCTGTCCTCATGCACACTCATTGCTCATTCACCCTCCATATGTATACTCACTGCTCATTCACACTCCACATGAACAATCAATCCTCATGCACTCTGCACATGGACACTCCCCATGCACACTCCACATGAACACTTGCTCCTCATGCACATATCAAATGCACACTCAATCCATGTGCACACTCAACATGAACACTCACTCCTCATGCACATCCCACATGGACTCTCAATCCATACTTGAACTCCACATGGACACTCACTCCTCATACACACTCCACATGGACTCTCAATCTATATTTGCAGTCTACATGCACACTCACTCCTCATCCACACTCCATGTGAACACTCAATCCTCATGCACACTCCACATTGACACTCTCTCCTTATGCACACTCCAAATGAATATGCACTTCTCATGCACATTCCACATTAGCACTCACTTCTTATTTACATTCCACATGCATAATCACTCATCCCACAAACTCCACATGGACACTCACTCCTAATACACAATGCATGTGCACACTACTCATACATATTCCACATGCACACTCACACCTCATGTGCTCTCCACGTACACACTCCTTATGCACACTCCACATGGACACTCAAATCCTCATGTGCTTTCATACACATTCACTCATCTTGCACTCTCCACATGAACACTCACTCCATATGAACTATCCATATGAACACTCAATCCTCATGCACACTCTGTATGGACACTCACTCCTCACAAACTCTCCATAATCACACTCACTCCTAATGCACTCTCCATATGCACACACAATCCTTATGCACCACACACACACACACACACACACACACACACACTCAACATGTGCACATACCATCTGCACAGAGTCTCAACAAATTTATGCAGAAAGCACTCCCATGCTGGCCCAACTTCTATGTGCTGTGAGACCTATCAGGCTAGTGTGAAACAATGCTTAGCCCAGAAGCAAGGCAGGCAAGCCCCTGCCCTACAGAATGGGACTGGTGTGGACTAGGCAGCACTGGTACCTGGTTTTGCACAGGTCCAGGTGTGACAGAGATTGGAATCCAGAGAGAATGAAGTTCCTTTC
The DNA here is from genome assembly GCF_902686445.1 of Sciurus carolinensis. NCBI lineage: Eukaryota > Metazoa > Chordata > Mammalia > Rodentia > Sciuridae > Sciurus > Sciurus carolinensis. The sequence continues at coordinate 814,808 of NW_025920135.1, forward strand.
AGCTTAAGCCTACCAACATTCCTGATTAGGTGACTGAATGGAAGATGGCCTGGGACCCTCCAGATGACTGTGACAAAGTAAATTGTGTGTCCTTTGGGAAGGGAAAATCCAAGAAAGTGAGAGAATTTGGGTAGGATTTTGGACTTCTTGATGCCAGAGCAAGGGTAACAGTGTAGGCCCAGTGCTGCTGGGCAGGGACCAACGCTGGTAGGATTATTTAGGTCCCTCAGACAGTACCACAGCCAGATGGTGAGCTATGCCCACCCTTGGGGTTCCTGGGGAGGTGACAGCACTGAGCTGTAGGGAGTCCCATGATGAGGCCCCTTGTCCCTAGAAGGCCTGCTAAATGCCTGGCTTAGTCACCATGACTAGAGAAGAATAGGGATACCAGCAGGGGAGCCAGACATCCCTCCTGACTGCAGGGGGCGCTCACAGTGCTGACTCATGCAGGCTCCAGACTGGTAGGCAGTACAACCTAAAGTCAACAAAAACAAAAAGAACATGTGTTGCCATTTTGAGGACACCTTCATTTTCTCTAACAATTCTAAATTAACCCATTTGTTAGAGATCCTCTTACATTAGAATACAACCCATGAGATACAGCAACATGTTAACATAAGTGCCAAATATGTGAAGGGACAAACAGATCCCAGTCATGCTGTGACCAGTTGAAAGAAGCTGAGGCCACTTGGTCACAAGTCTCAACGTTAGGATTCTCTGTGAAGCCTTCATTGAAGGCTTCAGTGCCCACTCTGATGTGAATTTTCTTTCTTTCTTTCTCTGGTTTTGGAGAGGCAGCTTATTTAGGAAAGCATATTTCCATTCAATGGTGCAGGTTTGTTAACTTGTGGATTGGGAGATAGTCCCCTAAGTAACTTGGATAACCAGAGCTTACAGTGAGGGAGCAGAGGGCATGAGAGCCCAAAACCTCCCTTCAGACAAAACAAATGTATCTTAAGTTTGCAAAACCAAAAAGTGTGTGTACCAGTCAAACTCTCCAAACACATAAGCACAAAAGGAAAAATGGAGCTAACCATGGACATTTGGGTTGAAGCTGCTCAGAAGTTTTCTACAGTCAGTTCAGGTGGGTTCTGGGCAGCTGTGGTTCCTGGCAGGGGCAGGTATGGTGAGGGAGCTGAGGTCTCAAGTCTAGCAGATCTTGGGAAAGTGAAAGTCCTGCAGACCAGTTTTCTTCCTAGCCTGGCACATGTCTCAGGAGGAACACCAGGGGTGTATGTGGCTCCAGGGTCAGGGTCGCCACACTGTAAGCACCCCCAGCATCAGGCTATGTGCTTCTGAAATAAAATCCTTTCATCATCAGATTGGGTCCCAGGAGGTCCACAGAAGTTAGAAAGTGCTTCAACCCAGCCCTGCATCTCCTTGACATGCTGCAGAGAGGGATTTCAGGACCTGACAGCAGAGTCTTGGGCAGAGATTTTTTCAGAAAAGCAAGATACACAAAACATGGATCGTGCCTGGTGTGAGGAGCCTTTTGGGGTGTGAACACTTCATGTAAGAAAACTTGTAGATCATGAAGATGAGGAGCAGGCATGGTGGGTCAGTCTGGTGGCTCCATTCTATTGGTCATCGTGTGCTAGGTGTGGCAGCATGTGGTTTCCCCTCAGAACCTGGTGTTGATGATCTCTAGTGGATTGGTAGCTCCTTGAATGTACCCATATTCAAAGTCTTGAACATTCTCTCTCCAGTCTTCTTGCAATCAGTCTGCAATTTCTGTAAAATAACCCTGGTGCTCTGCCTCCCTCTTCTTTTCTTGCAGATGTTGCCACAGTCACAAACAAATACCTAATGGCCCTTTAAGAAAAATAGTTTAAAAATTACCTCTGTGGAATGGAAAAAGAGGCCCCAAATGGATTCAAGATGAGAACCAAATGCAAGGAACACTGAGGAGTGGGTCCCTGTGCCCACAGAGAATGATTTTCTAGGTTTGGACTTTGGGACCAGAGTCATAAGAATCATATCTTCATCTTATCAGGATGAGTTATGGAATCAACCCTATCTCCTGTCGTGTCCCTCGCCCGCAAGAAAGCACGACACAGGAATCTTCCTTCAGCAATTTAATAAGGACCTTATTATTATAAAACCATGGTTTTTCTTCTTCTCTCTCTTGAGCCGAATCCATACACTTTTATACTCTTGCAATAGCCAATCTACTCCTGCCACTTGGCCTATGTTCATAGGTGCTCCCACTTGCAACAGTTGGCTTAACCAAATATGGGCTTGTTTACCTAGAAAGCACTTCAGGAAACCAGCGTCATCTTATCATGGTGGTGAGGCGGCTCACCACAGCTCCCCCTTCTTTATTTTATGAACACAGGTGAAGGTAGAGGCCCTATTCTACTGTGCAAAAGTGGCAAATAGTGAACGTCAGTCCCAGAGTGGCGCCTTCTCCACTTCTTCTGATATCACCTAAGCCGATGCCTTTTTTCATAGGGTGGGACGTGGACATCAAACCCACATGCAATAGGGCATGCCTTCCTTGAGGTTCAAAAATAAAACTCTCAAGTGCAGTGCTTTGCCTCGCATCCTGTGTCCATGAAGACGTAGCGGTATGGAAAACCATACTAGGGGGAGCTTATCCAGCTTACGCAACTGCAAAGGCCTGAGGTAGGAAAACACATCACCCTACTTGCCAATGCTGCACAATACAGGCACACCATAATGAACACAAGGCATACAGTAACAGTTCTCTCCTCCAACATCATTGTTACAGCTCAAGATCAAAAGTGGAAGTTACAAGACAATAGAAGCCTTAATTAGTACAAGAAATCCCCAGGATGCAAATACACAGTCCTCAAAGAAAAGTATATAGTAATTATAGCAGTACCCTGCAGACACCTAGCGTAAATGATAATTTTAACTCTAACAGAGATATACTAAAAATGTCACTTATTCCCATGCCAGATTAGCCAACCACACAGAAGGTGACACCCCTTGTTCAATGGCTAACACAGCTTGAATTAACACCGCCTTTTCACGTGCTTGACGCACTCTTAGCTTGCAAATAAACCAAAGGCAAAGGCAAATACCTGCAAGACAAATACATCCAAAGATCCCCACACCAACCCATTCTTTAAAATAACTAAAGGCAGAGGTGAGCCAGCTAGAGAACTGACTCAAAGTAACAGGCTTAACACGGGTGTCATTTAAAATCGCAATCTGCAATAATTGTTGAGTCATCATCTTTTCAGCTTCTAGGGACCAATTGCAAGAAAGGCAGAAATCAAGTGGCTTTGATTTTTTGCTTCTTCATATCTTACTGGAGTTATACACATGTGTTTATGATTCCCGATGCATCCAACTTGTGCAATGTTGGAAAGTTCATCCAACTGTACTTGTAGTAAATCTATCCTTTGATTCGCCGCCAAGATCCCTGATAGGATATGTCTGTTAACGCGGTCCTGGGATTCTAGCACCTGTGCAGTTTGCTGTATGACTTGATTAATGGTTTGTGCTGTTTGAACTTGATTGGTCATGGCTAGAGCAGCGGTAGTGGCTGCAGCAGCAGAGACAGCAATAGCAGTTATTATGGCTGCGGTAATGCCAAAGTCTCTCTTTTCTCTGAAGAGGTTCACCAACGGAAAATTATCTGGATTGACCTCCACTGGGACAGGTACAAAGGTGGGTACTTTTACAATCACAGCAACAGATTCACTACCGTTCCAACACTCTGAAAGCAGGCAGGTAATATTGTCATTAGAACAATTTAAAATCACTTCCGAACTGTTTGATAATAGAAATAGAAAAAGGGGGGGCAGGCGGCGAACAATGTCTGTCAGCCGCAGAATTATCATGTGCATCCAAAGTTAAAAAATTAATGATAAAAAAAGCCAAAGACAAACGCTCTTTAGGAGTACAGCTTGCTCCTATTCCCCCTTTTTGTCTTTGTAAAAGTTCTTTAACCGTTTTATGAGCTCTCTCCATGATTTCCTGACCTTGGGGGTTGTAAGGTAAGCCATGAGTCAGTTGCACTCCCATAGTGGAGCAGAAAGAGGTGAATTGTTGACCAGTGTACGCCGGCCCATTATCTGTCTTTAAGGAGCATGGAAGGCCCCAGGCGGCCCAAGCCTCTAGGCAATGGGAGATGACATGATGGCCTGTTTCTCCTGCCAAAGCAGAGGCATGCATAACTCCAGAAAAAGTATCTATTGAGACATGAACATATTTTAGGAAACCAAACTCTGCAATATGAGTAACATCCATTTGCCAAATCGTAAGAGGTCGTGAGCCTCGGGGGTTAACATCAAAAGAAGGGAGATGATGAAATGGAACACAATGAGAACAATCTAAGACAATCTGTCTCGCTTTTGCTCGAGGAATAGAGAAGCGCTTACGAAGTGTTTGGGAGTTAACATGAAACTTATTATGAAAGTCTCGAGTACTGTCACGAGAAGAAAGAAAACAAATTGTACAGGTAGCGGCATCTGCCCTTGCATTTTCTTCAACAATAGGTCCAGGGAGAGCCGTATGAGCTCTTATATGTACAGGATAAAAGGGTGCAGAATGGTCCAAAATCAAATTTTGTAACTGAGTAAATAAAGATGAAACCTTGTTGTTAGGATTGATGGCACCTACAGTTTACAACACCTTAAGTGCTCCTTAGAGAAGTCCTCTTATTCCCTGGGTTCAGGCTGACTGAGGGCAAAAGATCCAAATACTGGTGTATCTTGCCTTCTGTACTCTAATCTCTAAGTTTGATCTTAATCATCCAGCAAGCCAGTCTCACCAGTCATAAAGTAAGAGTACTGGGCTTTAACTTTAATGTCCATAACTTTACAGTTATTTACCCTTTTATCTAACTGGAGTCTGCATTAGTTCTGGAAGTTACCACTATTTGTTTTGGTATCTGTTACCACTATTTGTTAGGTGATGGCTTATTATCACAAGTTACCTAGGTTGCGTGTTCTTGAAGTAGCTACTTCTGCAAAACATTAATAGGTAACAGTTTTACAAAATGAAATAAGAGTAAAAATATATTTTGCTTGGATAATAGCTATTTTGAATTTTGACTGAGAACCACATTATATTTCTTATTTGAGATCATAGTAATTTTACAACAAAAAAACCAATCTTTTGATTATAACTTTAAATAAGCTGAAGTCTGACTTATTTTGGAGTCACTCTAACATGCAGTAAGGTGGGAGGCAGAGCCTTATCTCAGGTAAGGCGTGACTCTTTACAGATCCTAAGTGTTTTAATCCTACAACTAATTTTTTGTCCCTTTTGTCCTGACCAGCATGACCAAATTTTTAAGTTCAGTGAGGGTCAAAGGAGTATTAGAAAATAAAGGTTTATAAACACAGATTTTGAAGATTAAGCTGAGATCAGATGGAGCTCTGTTCTCTGATGGAAATGTAGATCTAAAGAGTTATGTTAGCAACATTTATACATGTCTTATTATTAAGTTAAAGACTATGTAAGCATTATTTTTTGTTTTTAGGAGAGTTACAGAGACTAGACCATCTACATAACTTTTTTTTACAACTGCAAAGTGTAATGTTAGGAACTCTGTGTAGTTCTCAAAGAAGTCCACTGTCCAAAGTTACTGTAAGGTGGGCAGGAACTAGAGAAGGGAACTGATGAAACACTGGTTATCTAGCAAAACAATTTTTTTCTGTCCAAGAGCTGTGTGCTTGATATCAATGTAAGAGCTGATAGGACTCCTGTACAGAGCCTCCCCAGGGAGGTTACTGCCACAGCAGTTAGGCATCTTGTGTTCCTACACAGGAACACTTCCAGGCACCTGGCATGCTACAGTCATGAAGTCAGGGACCCCAATCTCAGTCATTGTTGTTTCATTTTTGTTATAATGTATTATATTCTTTCTTAAATGTCATTTTAAGAAGTTTATATATATTGATTTTTGAGTCCATATAAACATTAGTTAACACAGTCTAACATTATATCCAAAACAGGAATCAATCAAAGAAAGGCTGAGAGAGCTTTTAACTTTTCTTTTGTGTAGCAAAATGTTTTCACCTTCTACAATATGAACCTTTAAACAAATCAGGCTGTCACTAACTCTTAGATATATATTTACATTTAAATTTTTATCTCAGTGAAATAAGTAACCAATGTTACATATACCTTACTGATAATATGTCCCATAATAGAACATGAAACGATAGAAATAAATCTCCAATTAAAATTTACTCTTTATAAGTTTAAGATTACCATTGCAGGCAAGTTTAATCTGGAGAATAGCACAGCTTGATAAATTTCCTGCTTTAAAAACTTGTATACCTGAAAAATATGAACACATTTTATATACAACTAGAAACCATTTTACAATTACCTTGACACTTTTTTTTTACCAAATTTAGTTTCTTAAGAAAAATGTAGACTTTGTAATACAGTACAATACTTTAACAGTTGTTTAACCATAATTGTATACACCCCAATTTTTAAGACTAATTGTTCTAAAGAATAAAACTTAATAGACACAAAGTTAAGAGTAAATTAGTGTTTCTAAGAAATCCTTGCCATTTTACCATGTCATTTTACCATGTAGATTAAACTTTGGTATATATCAGAACATTAGTATTTTACCTTAGGAAAAACCTTTAATAGTTTTAGCTGTCTCACATACACACAACCAACTCAGTTTTACACAAACATGTTGAAACTTGTCCTTTACTTACATAGACTTTCTTAGCACTTACTTAGACCCTCATGTATTTCATCACACAAGCACTTTCTTACCCAGAAACATTTTTTTTTACTAAATATATTTCCATACCCAGACCCTTTTATTTTTTCTTTCCTATCTGTTGACCCTTTTTGTTCACATTCTGAAACAATTCTTATGAAATTTCTGAATTTAGATAAATTGCTCTATTTTTAATAAGATTAAATATTTTGTTGTTTATAGTACTCTAATTGAAACACAGTTGAAACCTTTAGAACCCTTTGTATATAGAATTGTACTTGTTAAGACATAACTCTTAGTAACCTTGTTTTTAGTTTAGTGATGACACAAAGCAAGTTTAAACCCTTTTTATTTACCAACCTATGAAAGCACCAATAATGTTTAAGTATGATACTCCATGGAATTTAAGGAGTTAAGAGTACTTGATGTTATTTAACAATGAGCATTTTAATTTTGTAAATTAATCAGATGTCTCTACAAACACATTTAAGTAATCCCATATATGTTAACTCTAATTTACTTATTCTGTAAAAACCAAGAAAGCAGGCAGGTGTCCGGAGCAGTATTTGCTGTCTCTTTCCTGTTGAAGAAAAGTCCTAGAAACAATTGATATTAGACATTGTTTAACATCAACATTCCATTAGTTTGACCACCTAGAGACTTGCAAGTTATTTTTAAAGACATTTCACTTTTATTAGTTTACTCAATTTAAATTGAACCCTTTCAAATCACGTGAATAAAAGTATTTGGATCCATTTTTAAATTTTAATTTTAGGAGCGCTCAGTTTTGATGCAGACAAGACATGACACCAGACAGCACGACATACAAATAACACAAAATCAAAGGCCTTGTAACTTTATAGGTAAATCTCCATTGCAATGTAACAGATGTTCAAAAACTTTAGTTGAATAAAAAATAGAACTGATCAAAAAGAAAAAAAATTATTAACCTAGGTATGCAAGATCAAAATTATGAGCTCAAAAATACAGCATTAAAGAAAAACAAAACAAAACAAGAATCCTGGAAAATGAGTTAATTCTGTGTAGCAGTCCAGAAGTTTAAAACAGACACCCTTTTGTTTTCTTTTTTTTATCTTCAGGTTACCCCCCTTTCCCGCTGAGACTGTTGCAGTTTACATTTCAATGCAGGCTTCAGCAAGGTCAGTCAGGGGGGAGGGAGGATCACCCAGGACTTTTTAACCCTTTTTCTTCCTGGTTGAGAAATCAGGTTAGGTTTGAATGCAGAAAATCACAAAACATTATTTCTTACTACTTTTGAGGAATGGAGCTGCTGAGATCTCTGCCTAGGGGGAGGACTGCTTCAAGAACACGGGTGTTCCCTCCCTAGGTGGCCATGGAGCTGCGTGGAAGGGATCAGGTGGGGGGCCTTTTTCTGTCTCTTGTGATAGTTTTTTTTGATCCAACAAGCCCTTATCTAAAAACCAAGGGGCTTTGTCTTCTACAGCTTTTAAAAACTTCCTAGTTGAGGAAACCTCTAAAGGTGTTCCATTAGCCTTTAATAAAGCCTTTAATAGTCCTTCCATGCAAAGGAAGGCAGCGGCTAAGCCTGCATTTGTTAATGGGCCACCTATTTCTCTACAAGCTTTCATCCATGCCTCTATGTCTTTGCTTTTAAATGGATTGATAGCATTTTTGTATTCTCTTGTACGTTGTTCATATACTAATTGTTTAATTAAAGGCATAGCTGCATCAGCATTCCCGAAGATCTTCCCTGCTGCATTTACCATTCTAGCCACGAAATCTGAAAAAGCTTCTGTGGGGTCTTGGACAATTTTTGTTAAGTTACCTTGCACCTCTCCTTTATTAGGGAGTGCTTTCCAGGCAGCAATGCAGATCTTATTAATTTGTTCATAAACCTCTAATGGAAAGCCTGTTTGCTGATTGGCAAATCTACCTTGCCCCAGAAGCATATCCACATCCCAGGCAGGTTTGCCCATAGCTTGGTTGTGTGCAGCCTGTTCATTGGCCCCCTCTAACATGAAGGCTCTCCAGTCTAAATATTTACCTGGGGAAACACAAGCTTTCACTAAACTGGCCCACTCCGAGGGGGTCATGCAGAATCTATTGAGCCCCTCTATTTGGGTGATAGTAAAAGCAGCATCCACACCATAAGTGCAGACAGATTCTGCTATATTCTTTATCATTTTAAATTCTATGGGTTCCTGATGTCTTCCCCCATCATTGTCCTGGAATACAGGACAGGCAAACCTCAACTCTACATGGGCAGCCCTCCAAGCTGCAGAGTTAAAAGTTCTACCCGTGCTCGGAACCCCTCCCACATACGGGGGAGGATCATAGGCTAGAGCTGGCTTCTGTTCTTCCTCATAGTCCTTTTGTCTAAAATCTTTTTGCCTCTTAGTTCCCCCTTCTTTTATCTTTACCTTCCGTAAGTGCTGCGTTAGCTCTTTCACTTTCTCATCACCGTCTGATTCTGACTCCCCTGTTTCTTCTGGTGTTCTAAGGGCTTTTAAATCTGGGTATAGTCTCCTCTTTGGAATAGCTCCATAAACCTGTTCTCCTGCACTATGTTTACTGGAAGTACTCATAGAATCCTCGGACTTCTCCTTATGTAGTTGTTCAAGAACTTTCTGTCCTTTATGAATAGCTTCCTGACATCTACCATCAAGAATACATCCTTTTATTAATTTCCATAGCGGTATCACTCCTTTCTCCAATTGTCCCTGCTCTTGAAGGAAATCCAAATCTTTTTCCAACTTATCCCAGCTAGTAGGAATCAAGCTTCCGGAGACAGCAAACCATGGGGCTGCTTTATCAATTCTTACAAGGAATGTTTCTAAAGTACTGCGTTTAACCTTGAGCTCTTTAGAGCGCAACAAAAAATCTAAAGGCTGTACTAATGAACTAGATGGAGAATTGCCCATAATGAAAGCAGCATTCAGAGCAAACAGAATGAAAGCGAAAACAAAATATCTTTCTTCGTTGACCGACTACACAAAGTCGGTTGAATTTATCTTTGCTGACCGACTACACAAAGTCGGTTGAATTTATCTTTGCTGACCGACTACACAAAGTCGGTTGAATTTATCTTTGCTGACCGACTACACAAAGTCGGTTGAATCCAAGTCTACAGACCCCACTTACCTGTGGTACTTACCGGTGCACCCCCTGACCACTGAAAGTTCTGACTCCCGGGTTTCGGCACCACTTGTCGTGTCCCTCGCCCGCAAGAAAGCACGACACAGGAATCTTCCTTCAGCAATTTAATAAGGACCTTATTATTATAAAACCATGGTTTTTCTTCTTCTCTCTCTTGAGCCGAATTCATACACTTTTATACTCTTGCAATAGCCAATCTACTCCTGCCACTTGGCCTATGTTCATAGGTGCTCCCACTTGCAACAGTTGGCTTAACCAAATATGGGCTTGTTTACCTAGAAAGCACTTCAGGAAACCAGTGTCATCTTATCATGGTGGTGAGGTGGCTCACCACAATCTCCGAGTGTCAGAATTTCAGAACACAAGACTGAGCTTTGTAGCTGCAGGGATCATCGTTACCTGTTTCTCTTCCTGGGCCAACAACCCTGGACTAGGCCCTGAGTGCTGTATCCAGTGACTCCAGCAGAGGGTTCTCTTCCCACCAGTCTGGCCAATTCTGTCATGGGCCTAGTACAGGAGCCTGCACCTGGGGTTCCCACTGACTGGGCTCTGTCTGCATCAAGAAAAAGAGGAAAACAACACGAAATGGGACACCAAATTGAAATGCAGTTTGGTCTTCCTGAGAAGACAGTGAATCTGCCACCAACCTCACAGGAGGGGCATTTAATTTGGAGACTGCTATCTTGTGGGAGACCACAACCATATTCCAGCCCAAGTGAAAACTGGAAGGACTCGGGCCTCAGTCATTGGAAAGAAATTCCCTGAACTTGTCAGAAAATTGTCAGGCCATGTAAATTAGGGTTGGAGGGATTGCACAGCTCTTGGGCACATGGACACTGAGCTATCTGTGTGACTTCTGAACTGTGGGCACACAGGTGTGGCCTGGTCTCAGTGGCATTAACTGGGTGAACCCTGGGCCCTCAGTGTATCATACAAGGTCACTGTCAGGGAGGGTCTCAGCAGGAGAGGAGGCCAGACCCAGGGAAGCCAAGTCCCTCATTCAGGGCCCAAGACCCCCAGGGCTTCCCCTAACCAAAGGAACCCGATTTACAGTCAAGGACACAGGACACAAGGCACACACCTTTTCCAACACTGACCATGTAATTAGTCAAGAATATCTTTAGTAAAGTCAAAGAACATCTTAGGTGTGTAGTGAAGTGTGTGAACTCAATGTGTGTGAAGTGTGTAAATAGGTGTGCATGTGGTGTGTTTTCTGTGTGTGCAGACACATGGGTGCTGTGCATGTTATGTGTCATTTGTTTATAAGGTGTGTTCCTGTGTGAGGATTTTAGTGTGTTGAGTGCTTGTGTGTGAAGTGTAAGGAGGTGTGCATGCAGGTTGAGATTACAGAGTGTTGTGTTGTGAATACATATTGTGATGTGTAAGGAAGTGTGTGTGCCTGAAAGTAGTACTGTGTGTTTTGAGATGTGTGCTGCATGATATGCAAGAAGTTTTGTGTACAGATACTTTGTGCTGTGTTGCACTTTTTATGTTATGTGATGTAAAAGGAGGTTGTTTACATGTGGTGTGTGCTGTGTTACATCTTGTGTGTTTTTGAAAGTAAAGAATGTATGTGTACATGTGGTGTGTGGTGTGTGTTGTATTGTTTGTGTTGTGTGATATATATGAGAGTGTGTGTGCATGTGGTATGTGCTGTGTCATGTTGTGGTTCTTGTGTGATGTGTGAGCACAGCACATGGTCAGTGCTGTGCTGTGTTGCATGGTTTCAGTGACATTAAAGGAGGTGTGTGTCCCTGTGGTTCTGCTGTGCTTAGTTGTGGTGTTGTGTGATGTGTAAGGGTGTGTGTGCACATGTGGTGTGTGCTCTGTGTTTTGTTCCTCAATTCCAGGTGTCTGAGCCTAGCAGAGTCAGGCCCTCAGCACCCAGTGTTGGTGCCACCTTGTCCTCTGGTTGCCATGGGCATTAATGGTAATGACATGATCCCTATGTGCACAGGACAGCTCACAGCAGACAAGGAAACTCTGAGCCTGACATATAAACAAAGACTCCTCCACAGAATTCAACTGTCCTGATGGCAGTGGGCTGGTGGGCCTGGTACCCAACAGAAGACTGCCTACCTGTGCCCAGCAGAGAACAGGCTGGAAACTCCCTGCCCTCACTGTGGCAGTCCTGAGAAATCTGCCAATTTCTGTGCTCATGACATGCTCAAGGACAGCAGGAGCCTGCTCATGTGGCACTGAGTTCACAGGGGTGAGGACCACACATACACTCAGTGGGACCAAGTTTGTAATGTGTAGATTCTGAGGTTGCAGCCTCTATTGCCAATGCACAGGACAGAAGGTTGCATATCAAAGTCAGGGCACTCAATGCTGGCCAGTGACTCTTAGAGAGGCCCTGCACAGACCAGGAGCCTTTCTCTACACCCTCCCACTCTTTTTCCACCCCTAAATCCTCCCAGCTGAGACAGAGCATGATCATGGTTTAGGTTCCAGGAGGACATCCCTGGGGTCTATGCAGTTTGGAAGCTTCCTCCACAGTGTCTGGGGTGACACCTGCTCAAGGCAAGGTTCCTCACTAGAACAGGGCTATAGGGTCCCTTCTGTCATCTGCTGGGTCAGAGTGCTCTGTAATGAAATGAATGCCTTCATTCTCAATGTTTATTCTTGGTGATCCCTGGGCAACCACAGAACACTTACATGATAGAATTTTCAAGTGGTTTGAAGAAAAGATGTGGTCAAGTCTCCCCAACTGACATCCCAAGAGCTGCCCACTTGATCTGCATCTTTTCCTGTGCCCATTCTTGTTGCCCCAAGACCTGCAGTACTCCTGTGACTTGGCAGAGAGGGTGCCCTGAATGAGGGTGAGGCCCTGACACTACCCAGAGAAGAGGCTGATACCCCATCAAGGTGGCAGTGGGGGCTCTATCCCAGACAGCAGGGCATCCACCCAGGGTCAGCTGGAGCATGCCAAGGACAGCAGAGGAGTTACAAACCTGGCCACACCACAGAGGCCTCTGCCCTGCCCATTAGACCCACTCTCCCTGATGATGTGTCCTCAGGCTTTGCCCTAGGATGAATCCAGGGTACCAGAAAAACAAACCTGGGCCTCCCTTTCAGACAGGGTGCTGATCAGACTGGGCATCAGGAAAACTTAGAGACTGTCTCAGCATGGGTGTGTCTCATACAGCATTAGGAATGAAGCCCAACATTAATGCCTGCATGACAGAGCACCCAGAGGCCACCTATTCAAGGCCAGTCCCCGATGGTGTTAGTGGAAAGAGGAGTTACATAGGAGATGGGGCCTGGTGGAGGTTGAGGACACTGAGGATTGTCCATGAAGAGTACTGTGGGACCGAGTCAGATCCTGAGTCTCTCTTGCATCCCAGACATGAAGTGGGGAGTTTGCTCTGCCACATACTCCACCATGATGGGCTGACTCACTGCAGGGTGAAAGCAGCCCTGGACTGTCTTTAAATCTCAGAGCCAAAGCAAACCCTTCCTCCTGCAGGCCTCTGGCATTTTGCTACAGCCTAGGAAGTTGTCTCTCACCCTCCACAGCAGTTTCAATATCCCTAGCACTTGAAGTCCCGACACACAGCCAGGAGGCAGGAGAGAACCTGCGGGACTCTTGAAGGTTTTTCATGCCCAATACATCCATCAACAGGAGAAAGGAATCGCCTCTGAGACAAACTTATCATGAGCAGATCACTCAACATCATAGAACAGAATGTGCACAGGACCTTGATACAAGTACACAACACCGAGACCACTCTAGTTCAAAGCAGCACCCCCTCCTGATTCTACTCATGGAATTTTCCAGAATGGAAAGGATGAAGGTTGGTGTTACATCCTGACGTGTTACTGGGCAGGGGCATCTTGGGGACTTAAGGACAGTGTTCCAGGGTGTATCCTGGTGAAGGTCCAGGGTGCTCTAAATGAAGTCTTTCCAGTGATTCCCATTCCTATCACTGTTTTTCCTCAGTGGTGATAAGCAGGAACCATGGCAGAAGTGGAGCATTCAGAGAAATAACCAGAGATGAGGGAAGCAGGGCTTGAGTCTCAAAGGAGCTGGGAGCATTGACAGAGTCCCAGGAGTTGGGGGTCATTCTGGTGGCAGGCAGGAACTGCCTCTGGAGGAGTCCCTGTAGCAGAGCAGGGCGGTGACCTGTTCAGAGGTTCCCTGAAGCAGATTTAGAAAGGTAGAAGCAGGAAAGAGGCATGTGCCAGGAGCCTTGCCCAGGGCAGCGGTATAGAGCACTGGATAGAAGGTATGCCAGGTGTGTTAGAACCAACCCACCAATGGCAGCTTATGGAGCTGGGACACCAGAAGGCTACTGCTGAGGACAGGTCCATGGGTAAGTGAGGGGGCTCTGGGAGTGGCAGGCTTGCAACAGCATGATACAGGAAACCCTACCATAAGAGAGCTATTCTGGGCCTGGATCCTCAGGTGGACTGTTCAGAGCCTGTGCTTATCACAGTGCTGCCAAACAATGTGCCATGGTGACAGCAGAGCAAATGAACTGCAAAGCCTTGACAACAAGAGTCCACACTACTACTTGCACACATACCCAGATGGGCATTCTGCAGAAGGCCATCAGAATTTTGGAGATGGTCACGGTGTGTTTCTGGAACAGCAGACTTGTCTAAGGCACTCCATGGGTCAGTGACAGCCTACAAGAATTTGTGTGCATCAGACTTACTCCCCAAGACCTAGGAAGTGGTGATTTCTTGCCACCCTATTTACACATAAGGCCATTGAGGTCCAGGGAAGTTCAATAACCAATCTGAGGTCACAAAGCAAATAAGTGGCAGAGCGGGGTAGAAACAGGAACCCTGGATCTGGGAATCCATCTCCACACCACGACCAAAAAACCAGGATCTGAAGCATGCAGAGCAAGGGGTTGACCCTGTGCCCTAAATGGGGCACTGGGAGGCTCTGTGCCAGTGTGGCTTAGGGCACGGTTCTGCAGTGCAGATAGGGATGGGGCACAGAGACAAAAGCAGGAGGGCTCCTGCCACTTGAGAGTTTCTCTGAGCAGACCCAGCAGCAGAGTGTGGAAGTGTGGTTATGCATAGGAGAAAGTTCAGGACCAAGTCAATGTAGGGAAAATGAGGCCCGGTTACATATGGCTGGTGTGAACTTCCTGTCCTCAGAAACCTGAAGACACAGGTGTGGTAAGAACCATCTTGTGGTATGGTCAGCAGCTAACTGGTCTGTCTCTGATCCCTGACCTCTTCCTTCCATCTGCTAAGAACCTGGAATGACAACAGGGCTCCTGGGCCCCATGGATCACCTCCCCTCATATAAAACCTTAGCTTCCACCCATTTCTATTGTCCCCTTATGGTGCCAGCTGAGGTACTGCAGGTACCCAGGATCATAACCAGGAAGTCTCTGGGCCAGTTTTCTGTTTGTACAATTGTGAGCTGCTGCTGTACTGTGCAGGAGACCTGGGGTGAAGCTAAGTCAACATAGAAAACAAACAGAATTTGTGGGGTAAGCACTCTGAATAGTCCAACTCTCATACTGACTCCCTTAGAGGAGTGTGCTGGTCCTCCTGGCAGACCCCTACCTTTACCTTTGCCCACAAACATGAAAAGGTGGCTGCTGCTCACTGTCTGAGATGACAGTGGGTTAGCCCTCCTCCTGGGATACTGGAAGGACTCAGCAAGATAGGGTAGTGTTGGGAGCAGGTCTGACCATCCCATCATCACTGAGATTAGCTGCTGGCCATGGTCAAGTTTACATTAGATGGGGCACTCCCATGCTGCTTCCAGAAGTCTTGACTGGTCCATAAGTACTTGTCAGGTTGGGTTGGGTTCTGAGGTCATCAGTGTTCCTATTGCAACAGGGTTCCAAAATGTGGTGATTATCCCCACGAAAAGCAGGCATGATCCCACAACACAAAGGAAGTCTGTTCAGAGACTGGAGAATTACATCCCCTGAGTGGAGGGCAGTTCTACTCAGGGAGTGGCTGGGCTGGTCATGTTTCCCTATGTCCTCTGTTTACTTTCCCATGAAATGGGGCCATTACTCCCATGGGGAATACTCTGGGTATGCAGGTGGGTGACCAGGACCATTTGAAGGGCTTGGTACGTTGATGCTTCCAAACAGTGGGGTGCATGCCTATGGTGGATGGCTATGGAGTGGAAGGCTAGGTTCCTGAACATAGTCACATCTCCCCCAGTCCAGGGATGAGGTGTCAATAGTGCTTGGCTTCAGGTTATCAATTGCTCCTGCCTCCTCTTTCCAGGTTGATGTGTTTATTGCCAAAATACCTGAGAAGGTGAGTACCTGCCTTCCTGAAGGGGGGGATGTGTGATGTGGGGTGAAATGTGCACCTGGCACCAGGACCACCTGCAGCAGGTTGGGCCCAGGAAGATGCCCATTTCTACTCTGTGCTCTGAGATAGGCCATAAATGCTCAGCAATTATTGTGAATTCTCTAGCCCAGTCCCAACCCTACAACATGGAAAGTGCAGGTCTGCCTTCTTCCACAGAGTCTCAGAGGGACAGATAGATATTTTTTCCACTCCACACATAGCATGGGAAATGCAGGATTCAGATTGTTCCCAAGTCCACAAGCTACTCAGAGATGAAGGTGGGGAAAGAAGGTTAGCAGGTAGAAACTCTAGTGATGGTCACAGTTGGTCACTTTTCTGGTTACAACTGGGTCATGCCTGATCTAGCACAAGACTCTGTCTGGTCACAACTGGTCAGTGACCTCATCACACAATGGGCCCTAACCTAGTCACAACTCGCCCTCATTCTGTTAACAATCTGAGTGCTGATCTGGGTCACATACTGTATCCTGACCATCATCACACTCAAAGCCCTACACTTTGTCACACTCTAGGTCTTTACCCTATTCACATACTGGGCCTTGATCTTGGTCACTCTCTGGGCATTGGACCTGTTCACATTTTGTACCCTCACCTCATCACATTTAAACCCTGACCTGGTCATGACTTGGTGCTGGCCTGGTCAAGCACAGGACTCTGACCTGGTGACAACTCTGCCCTGACCTGGTTACAACAGGGTACTGTACTACTCACACACTGGGCATTAATCCTGATCACAATCTATGCCATTATCAGGGTAACAGTATCAACAATGACCCAGGTCACATTCTGGGCCCTGATTCTTGTCATATTCTGGGTTTTGATGCAGGACATATTCTGTGTCCTGACCTAAGTCACCCTCTGGACCATGGGTCTGGTCACACTCTGTTCCCTGACCCTGCTCACCCTCTATGCCCTGGTCTTGGTTACACTGTGGACTAGGATCCAGTTTACATACTAGTCCCTGACCTTCGTCACCTTCTGGGCCCTGAACTTGCCAAACACTGGATCTGGTCCCTGGTTACACTCTGGAGCCTGGGCCTGGTCACTCTTTTGTTTCTGGCTTGGGTCACACACAAGAACCTGACCATGGTCAGACACATGTCCCTGGCCCTTGTAATATCCTATACCCAAACAATGGCTACACTCTGGCCACTGGTCCTGGTCACACTCTGTATATTGAGCCTTGTCACATTCTGGGTCCTGACATTGGTCACACTCTGGACCCTGGCGCTTGTCACATTCTGGACCTTTGTTACACTCTGGCCCTGGTATTGGTCACACTCTGGAACCTGGCCATGATCACACTTGCTGCACATCTTCTTGGGTGTGAAAGCAAAGAGGAAGCATCAGGCAGGTTGTCAGGAGTCCTGAGTGTGCTCAGATGACAGGAGCACATCCCACAGGCCTCAATGAACATCTGTCTGTCTTATTTCTTTCAGGTCCCCCACAACAGCAAGCGCTTTTTATGAAATCCTTGCTTACACTTGTCCTGGTATTCACAGGAGCTTGGCTTACTCCAGAGTCACCTGTTGCATAGAAAGACCTCAGTACATGTCTATGTGACAGTGCTGAGAAACTCACTGCCACCTAGGGTACTGGTTCTTACCAATTGGGCACCTGGCTCAGTTGACAATGGTGGAGCTCAGGCCAAGACATGCTCCAGAGTACAGAGTTACAAGGCTGGAGTTAACTTCCCCTGGTGACTGACATACTTTGTGGTCTTGGTGTGAAACTTCCACCCTTCCAACCAAAAGGGTTCCAGGAGAGATTGGACACCCACTTGGGCCTTCCAGGACACTAGACAGAGTGAACATGGTCATGGTTGATGTTCAGGGTGTAAATATTGCTCACCAGTCTAGAGAAGACCCCTTCAGCCTCCAGGAGCAGTGCAGTTAGGTTGTCCTGTTTATAGATGTGTAGCCAAGCCAGGTGAGGTAGTACTCTCTGGGAGTTCCAGCCACTGCTCCTCTTGGCCCATGTTCCAGGGCTCCAGCATAGAGCACCCTCAGAGAACCTGGGCCTGGTGGCACCACTTCAGGTGAGCAGGATCCTGGGTTGACACCAGTTCTGAATGGCCAGCACTCAAGGGAGCTTGGATGAAGTTGACCAGAAACCATCAAGGATCACTTAGCATTCCAGTGGCTGGGGAACGTAGTCACCTATGTGAGGACTGATGCACCAGGATTGTCACAGGGATTGTGCAGGTGGCTGCAGCAGCATTACAGGTGGCACATGCATCACCAGTTTCCCTTTGCACCAGACTGGGCATTTCCAACTCCACCACAATCTCAACTTCCAGGTCTCCAGTAAACACTGGATCCAAACATTCAGGCATTAGGTGGAAAAGGCCTGGGCCTCTCCTGACTGAGAGGCATCTTTAGAACCAGTATGAGGCTCCCTCCCTCATCTATGCAGATGCAGTGATGCTAGGGTGAGCTTGTCCACCCTTAGGTACTGTCCATTCTTTATTCTAGTGTGGCTACAAGCCAGCAAAACACATAGCTGGTTCTCTTCAGATTCCTGAAGGACCAAACAGCACCAGCCTTAATTCCCCAGTGTGGCCTCCAGAGGCACCAACCAGAACAGCAGGCCAGGGAAGGAGTTGTGTATGATGCTCATCCTGCCTGGTGGTCCCTGTCTTCTCACCGATCCATTTCATCATCTGCTTTCCCTTTTCCTTCTCTCAGGGAGAAAAGGGTGCATAATTTCCCCACTAGATGTTCCCCTGGGGCTAAGCTGGAGTCCCTCTAACCCTAAGCACTTACCAGCATTTCTTTCCAAGCAACATTTGGCTCTTATACAACCAGGAACCTCACTCCACCTATCCTGTGGACCTAGGCTGCCAACAATGGTTCTTCAGCCATCTCAAACCCAGTTGTCCCTCAACCAAGGATAGGCCTCAAGTTCACCATTGTCCCATCATCCCAGAGGTGGGACATCTATAGAAGCTTAAATTGAACAAGAAATATATCCCTCTGATTCCTGTGGTAACCAACACCTCACCTAACATTGCTCAGGCTTCTCTGGGTCCTAAGTCTCCCCTCATCTATCATTGCTGAGGGTGCTCTGGGTTCTGTGGGTAGTGCCCCTCATCCACTGTACTTCAATTACACTGGGTCCTTCAGTTGATTGCCCCTGTCCTGATGTGGCTAAGTATTCTTTATTTAAGCTGCTAAGTTCACCTAAATTGTCTTTACTCAGTCTTATTTTGGTTCTGAGGATGAGTGTCCCTCACTTAATAGTGCTCAGTCTTTGTTACTTTTATCTGAGTTTCCTAAACATTCCTTGATCATTCTTCTCTGTGTCAGTTGGGTGAGCACCCTAACCTAATGCTGCTCAGTCTTTTATTCCTCTTGTTCTATTTTCCCTAAGGCGATTCTTGCTCATACTTCTCTGGGTCCTGTGGATGAGCACCTTTCACCTGAGAATGCTTAATGTTCTCGGGGTCTGTGTTTAATCTCCCTTCACACAACATTGCTCAGTGTCATCTGAGTCCTGTGGTGAGTGTCCCTCTCACACAGGTGCACATTTTTTCCTGAATAGTGTTATGGAATGCCCTTTACCCTCCAGTACCTTGTCCCCTCTATGTCCTCTCATCCAGTTGTGCTCAGTATTCTCCTGGACCTCTGGGTGAGCAGTGTCACCCAGCAGTCCTCAGTCTCCTCTGGACCATGTGCCAGGTCAACCTGTCTTTTCTCTGCCTCTTCTGGCTCCCATGTGTGAGTGTATATAGCCTAACTTCTGTGATGCTTGGCCTTCTCTGGTTTCTCCCTCAAATTCACATTCCCCAACTTGCTCACGGTCTTCTGAGTCCTGTGGTGAGAACCCCTTGCACACAGTTGCTCATTTTCCCTCAATACTATTACTCATCACCTCCTACCTTCTGTTCTCAGTCCTTTCTTTATCATCTTGTTAGTGCCCCCTTGACCACCAGTACTCAGGATCTTCTGGGTTCTCTGCATTTGTGCCACTCACTCACCAGTTCTCAGTAACCTCTGGGTCTGTGGGTGAGTGCCCTCATCTAGCAGAGCCCAGGATCCTCCCTGCCCTATGCAAGACCCAGTTGTTCTTCATTGCAATTTGTCCTCAGTCATGTGCTGGTGAGTACCACCCTCTCTCTAGTGTTACTTCTTTATGAAAATATTGTTAAGGTCTTTTTCTAGTTCCTTGGGCACCCTTGATCTTTGTGGCTTAGTGAGTCTTTCCTGTCTTGCCTGTCCCTGGTGGAGCTGGTTGGGGGATTGATTCTGGGCTCATATTTGAAGTTCTGTGCTGCTTTCTTCACATGTGGGGCAGGAGTGCTTCTGAACCTGTGGTGCACTTCATGGCCCATCTTGTGGTAGTTAATGGAGACAATGGTTCCCCAGACTGTCCCCTCACTTAGTGGATAGATCTGAGTCTGCTGACAGGCTTTCTTCAGGGTGTCTTTCCTAACTCTGCCAGGTCTGGCTGTGCTGAGGTTCAGAAGCCCTGAAGTAGAGATTTCTTGCACCCACAACTGACACTCACTCTGCACAGTCTGCCTTCTTCCCAGAGCCCTTTGTTCTCCAAGCAGGCCCTCTTGTGGTCCTTCTAGGGCTCTGATTCAAGGTGATGAGAGCCACTGTCCTTCTAACCTGCCTCCTCATTCTCCTGGACTGTTTCCCATAGTGGTGAGCTTCTTCCTGCAGAAAGTTCTGGGTGTTGAGTGTGTGTTCTTCTTTCTCATGTTTAGTTCCAGTGTTTTGGGGTCATTCCCATGTTGTGCTCTATACCCAGTGGGAGGAACAGCACTGAGGAGAGCTACAGAAACCCAGAACAAGCACATGTGTGGAGAAATGTTGTGATTTGGCTGGATGGAGGAATTTCTCAGGTTTTGGGCCTCTCCCTGTGTTGCTCCATGCCCTGTAGCCCTACTGGAGCTTTGGAGACCCCAGGTTTTCTCACCTGAACCTACCTGGGTGTGAATGAATATCAATCACCAAGCTCTCTGAGAGCAGTTGTGAACTCCTTATTAACTTCCCTGGTGCAGATAATGTGTGATCTTGGCTTCATTAATTAACTTAAGACACCATCTCTCCATGGTGGATTCCAAGGATCAAGTGCTGATCACCACCTGCTTCCCTGTTGGCTGCACTCCTGAGTCTGTAGTTAGCTGATGGTGTCCATGGACACACCAGAGACAAGCTCAGGATTATAGGAAGTGTTCACTGTTCTCTATTCACAGAGGCTTGCCCTGAGGAGTCACTGACTTATAGGTCAGTACAGTTTTGCCAAGAATGGTAGTGGATAATGTCATTTATAAATAACATAAAACAAATCAAAGAAACATTTGTTGCATTTGGCTCCTTTTTGAAGTACAATTGGCTCTTCCTGGTGGAAAGGCTGCTAGAATAGAGTGCAGGAAACAAATTCTAGGTACACATTCCTGCATTATTAGCCTTTTCTCAATCATTGCTTCAATGGAGCTAATGCAGTGAAGAATACACCAGCCCACAGCAGATGTTGGCTGCCAATTTCTGTGTTGTAGATGCCTCATGTGACCTGGTTTAGGCATGGCTAGGTAGGGACCAGAATTATTGAGCCAAGTCATGTTTTTCTGTGAATGTGACTTGGGTGAGTCCTGATTATGGATGAAAGCCAGACTGACTGATGGTGGATGTGACTCAGGTGAGTCCTGAGCAGAGGTGATAGCAGTACTGTGTGCAGTGATCCACAGGTTTTAGGTTTGAGATTAGAAACCCAGAGAATCTTTACTCAGTTCCTCCCTCTGATGTAAAGAGTCAACTGACAGGTCCAAGAGCTCAGTCCTGCTCATGGTCAGCACTGGCTTCTGTACACAAGTTCCCAGGCACAGGTGGCACCTAGGGATATACTGCAGAAATGGGTTGGTTTGTTGCAAGAATCATTCTGTCAATATCCCAGCTGTGGAGGCTACTCCAGCCACTGTATTTCCTGTTCCCCTATAGGGTTCATGGCTTCTGTCCTCCCCAGGACCCTCTTACCTTTTTTCCACTCCCATTGCTCTTCTTCTGTGGCCTCCCTGGTGCTTTCCTCTTGAGAAACCCAAATTCTGGTCAGAGCTGGGGTTTGGCTCTGCTCACCTCCTCTGGATCTGAAGTCAGAGCTTTAGAATATCACACTTGCCTCCATGCAGATCAATCCACAGGGACTTCAGAATAAAGAGA
Organism: Sciurus carolinensis; assembly: GCF_902686445.1. Taxonomy (NCBI): domain Eukaryota; kingdom Metazoa; phylum Chordata; class Mammalia; order Rodentia; family Sciuridae; genus Sciurus; species Sciurus carolinensis. The sequence goes on from NW_025920135.1 coordinate 837,083, forward strand.
ATTCACTGAATACTGAAAGAAAAGGCACATGTATCCAACCTTGTGAGTCCTGAGGACCAGCTCTTGGCAACAAAGGGAAGCAGGGCCAGAAGGTCAGATGGCACCCTCCTGGTGGGCAAAGACCTTTCTTAAAACCAAAATACCAAATGCCAGTGAGTAGGAGTTGAAAGGGACATTTCCAAACATATAAGTCCTAGAAGCCAGTGAGAAGAATTTGGAAAGCTTATTGAGAATTGGAGAAGCACATGCCCCAAACCCAAGCTTACCATTCTGAGGTCACTGATACAGACAGAGCAATCAGATGAAGCTGTGCCTCTGTACCATGTCTAGAAATTGGGAAGCACTTGAAAAGGGAGGAGGAGGTGTCATGCATAAGGCAAGAGGGGTCCACGAAGTGCATTACAAAACAATGTGGAAATTGTTTTTCAGACCAGGAAAGAAGCACTCCAGTGGTGAAGAGTGAAGATGAAGCATCAGAGAAACTGGATGCAGTGCAGGGCTACAGTTCAGCTACAGAGAACAACTTGGGAGCTAGAGCAGGTGCTGTGCAATGGACTATGCTGAAGCATCCATGGCCCTGCACATGTGTGGCTCTACAGTTTGACCATGGATTTGTGTGCATTTATGTACAGGTAAGTGGTAGTGGAAGACTTTGGCACTCCTAAGTTGGGTCTCTGGGGAACATTTGCTTGTATGCTGCACAAGAGGCAGTAGTCATCCATAAAGGACTCTGCTCTGACTGTTTGCCTCTTCCTGGAGAGCTCTGCATTACTTTCTGCCAGTCCCTGTTGCACTCTCCCATCAACTCTGGAGCTTCATCTGAAAGTTCCAGTTCCTCAGCTCTGCCCAGTCCAGGTCTGTGTGCCAACTCCAAAGGGGCATAGCCACATAGCTGGCACCATTAACTCTGAGGCCAGGTTGTGTCCCCTCTTAGATGCAGGACTGGCCTCCTCCTGAAGACAAACCCTACCAGTGGGACTCAGCCTCAGGGGTGTTCTGAATTCTCCATGGGGAGCCAAGCTGTGGAGGTTGGGTGGAGAGGAAGAGAAGGTGAGTAAACAGTACACGGGGGTGTGGGGCAGGAAGGCAATTGTTCACGGACAGGGACATCCATGTGAGTTCCCACCTGAGGGTGTTAGGGAAGGAGAGGCTCCCACATCCATCCTGCTGGGGAGCCAGGAGGGCAGAGTTTTAATTGCTGAGAGTATTTGTTCTGCCCTGAGTACTGCAGGATGCTCCACACACCTGGGGTCATGGAACATCTGCCTTAAGTCTGTAAGGGAGCATTGATCATCTCAGTTTCCAAATGGCAGAGGACACTCAGGGGGTTGATGCCCTTGGTTAGTGGTACTCAAGCAATGAGGTGCAGACCAGGTACCAGAACCCAGGTTTGTCTGTCAGGGGGTCACATTCTGCCTGGCATAGCCAAAATCCTCCAGGGGATGCAGATAGGAGGCAGTCAGTGAGGCCTGGGACGGTCTTATGGACTCTAAAGTTGTTATTCCTGGGTATTCCAAAGAGATAACAGGCATGATCTGCCAAATAATTGTCCCAGAGGAAGCCATGGGGTGGTGGGCTCATTCAGAGACTTGAACATTCCTAGCTTTAACTCCAAATAAGCCTGTATATACAGAGGGTAGGAGACCCAAGGCCAGAGGTCAGTTGCAGACCTCAACCAGGGCTGAGCATAGCCTTGACAAGTTGAGGTCAACACCTAGATAAGGACCAGGGCAAACCCATCTAGAGTCAACCAGCAGAGTTCAGGTGACAGCTGTGTCAGGAGCCAGGGCCAGGTGTGAGGCAGGGTGAGGTTTGTGCTTCTGGGGACTCACCTCACCAACAGGAGTTCTGGCATCATCCTAGGCCCTGATGCTGGTTCTTGGTATATCCATCTATTGATGTTAAAGAACATACACGCATTTGTTGATTTGAGTTACTGTGTGCCAATCCCAGGAGTTCTCTGATGGTCTTTTTATTAATTTAAAAATAGGGTCTCACTAAGTGGCCCAGGCAGGCTTCAAACATGGGATCCTGGAACCTCAGACTCCTGGTAGCTGGCATTACTGACATGGCCACTTCACAATGCTCTGTGGATGTTGTAACCCAGCGACCACACTCAGGGAAAGACTCATGCACATGTCAGGGTGAGGTTTGAGGTCTCTTGTGTAGTGTGCCTTTCTGGCAGGTTCTTGATCTTCTGAGTCTTTGAAAGACAGTGGGAGCCTGGGGCATTTTTTGTCTTTGGCTGGGAATGTGACTACAGATTTTGTTTCTGTCCAGGTCTGAGGCAGTTTGTCCAGTCCATAGGTGAAATGGACAGAAAGATGGGGACCATAACTGGAGAAAAATATCTGACCCTGATGGTTTGAAAAATGACCCTGACTTGAGGCACTTCCACCCTGGCAGGGAGGAAAAGGTTATAGTGAAAGTTCAATAGAAATATATGCCTCCCTCCAGGTTCAAAGCAGTGTGGACTCTTGGTAAACCCAGATGGCAGGAGTACCTGGAACTTCCTGAAAATGGCCTGGCTTAGCACTGCCAAGTTAGTGAGGTCAAGTCCTTGTCCAGGCTGGTTATAGGTGGAGTTGAGCATCTGCCATATACCTTCCTGTTTAGCATTGGCAGTGGAATATGTGAGGTGTTGCTGCTTCCTTTGGCCTCCATCTCTCTTCTTGCAAGCCACAGAGATGCCCCATGGCTCACAGTGCTTTTCTTGGGTGAGTTGCATGAAGGACATCGGTTCTTTCTGCCTTATCTTCTCCACCTTTCCTAATGTTTTCACGGCAATGGTGGCTGTTTTGTAAAGCTTTCCAATGGTCCTCAGTGTGAGGTAGCAGCCAGGGTCATCTAGTCACTATGCTGATGACTCATTGACCTCACAGTTCGGCCACCTGGGAGCCGGATGCCATCACAGAATTCCAGCTAGAACCACAGGAATCACATAATTTAAGGGATAGATGAGGAAGAGATATGGGACCTCTCAGCTCCATCTTTAGAGAAAGTGTCTGGGTTTGGGACTGCACCCAGGTGTTTGTACCCCAGTGTGGATGAGGAGAGGTTGGGGTTCAGATAGCAAATCCTTGGATGCACACAGGTTGAGGAGGATAGGGAGTGAGACAGTAGGTATATCTGAAAAATTGCTGTGAGTCCAAAGTCCTCAGACACATCACAGGGACCTTCATGCTGGGAACCCACAGAGCTCTGGGAGAAGGGCAATCCCATGAAGTGAAATGGGGTCTTGGGAATTTGGACAAGAGAGAGACTGCAGCCAGGGTAACTGGAATCTGTGATGGGTAAGAGGGCAGGTGTTGACCAGGGCCACTCTCCACTGCAAACCCACCTGCTGCACCACCAGCCACACCCCAGGCACATGCTTCAGAATTCCATGTTATGATCAGTTGAATAACCACTCTCATTGAGCCTGATTTGGTGCTCACTTTGTCTAAGAGCATCTTTTCTACTGACTCCTACAGTCTGTCACTTCCTGTTTCAGCAGGGACCCATTTAGTTCAAAGAACATGACATGTCCTTCCAGGCAAAATGGGCCCAGATGATTTGGTGGACAATCAGGAATGTCTTTCAAAACAGTTGCTCAGGAGGGAGGAATTTTGAGAGTGAGGCTAACTAGGTGCCAACACTGCCAATCCAGGTGCTACCCAGGCTCCCAAGCATGTTCCCCTATTGTTCCCTATGGGAAACTCTAGGCAGCTCTGTCTGCTGGTTCTTCACAGTCCCAAATTCTGGGTGTCCTTGAGGGGATCTCCATACCAACCCCACTTAAAGGGCCAGATGGCAGGGAGTCACAACCCTCAAAACTGCAGAATGAACTAGAGGGAAGGTGGTGTCAAGGTCTGATAGAAATAAAGGAATTTCAAAGAAACTCCAAATTGCTTTTTTGTCCCTGCCTAACATTTGCTGCCAAGGCCCCAACTCCCTGCAGGCAACCATCCCATTCCCAGGAGAAAAGCCTGGGATGACTACAGCCTGGCCCAGGAAGGAAGGAAGGCAGTGGTGGGGTCACTGTCTTGTTCTTTACAGGCGCCTGAATGTGTACCTGCCTGTGTCCTGGTTCTGGTCATGTGCATGGCAGTGCTGTTGTGGATGGTATTGGCAGAATAGTTTCTTTCTCGCTTTGACCAAATTGTGATTAAATTAATTTTTATCTAATTTCTCATGCTGGCAAGGCACTACTCCTGTTGGTAAAGACTCTAGATTATTTTGCCCCAGGAAGACAGAAGATCCTCCCCAGTTCCTGCTTCCCTGTGGGGACTCCAATGGGTCCCCAACCTGCCAACTCTCAGTTCTTCACTGAGGAATTGCTCATGTCCTGTTCACAGCCAATGACCATCAGCAGCCTGGGACAGGGGTGTTCCAGCAGCCAGTGTCTCCTTAGTTCCCTCCTAGGTTCCCCACACTCCTTATCCCTGTGCCAGGACCCACAGCAATTCCTGCTGATAACCTGGAGCCCCCACCTTCCCAGCTCACCCCAAGCTTCTCCTGGCCTTCAGTGTAGGTCACTAGACACAGTCAGGGCTGAACACAGAGTCTGGAGGGAAGGGAATGTGAACCTGGTGGTCTGCCCCATGCTTATTCTCCCCTCCCCAGTTCATTTTTGGAGGCCACATCAGGAGCTCAGTACAGGGGAGAAATGGAAGGACTTGGGGCAGAATCCTTGGGTGGGAATTCCATGGACCTGGTCAGCAGATGGACAGTCTGTGTAGGTGAGGGGTTAATGGACCCCACAGCTCTAGCTTGTGCAGATGCTGAGTCATAGGACATGAGTATATTCCCGTGGGCACCCAGGTGTGTCTGGGCTGAGTGGCATCACCTGGGCTGGACCCTGGACCCTCAGTTTATCATTCATGGCCACTGTCAGCAAAGGGTTCAGTAGGGCCAGGTGTGGAGCCCCAGGGGAGCTGAGCCCCTTCTCCAGAATTCAAGCCCAGTCAGGGCCTTCCCAAAGCAGAGAAACCTTATCTTCAGTGGAAGACAGACTTCACATGTCACACATTTTCACAATACAGACCATGTGATGAGCCATAATAATCTCCAGTAAAGTCAAAGAACATTGTTGGTGTGTAGTGAAGTGTGTGTACGTGATATGTGTAAAGTGTGTGAGTGGGTGTACATGTGTTGTGCTTGCTATGTTGTGGACAGTGGGTGCTGTATATTTTGTGTGTCATTTGTGTGTGTTATGTTCCTGTGTGGGAGTTTTATTGTGTTGAGTGTCTGTGTGTGATGTGTAAGGAGGTGTGTCTGCATGTTGTGAGAGCACAATGTTGTGTTGTGAGTACATTCTGTGATATGTAAGGAAGTGTGTGTGCATGTGGCAGGTGCTGTTTTCAGGTCAATTTTGTGTGGTGTATAACTGATGTGTGTGCATCTGGTGTGTGCTGTGATTTGATGTATGTTGTGTGATGCGCAAGGAGGTTTGTGTGCACATGTCGTGTGCTGTGTTGCATTCTGTGTGTTATGTGATGTGTAAGGAGGTTTTCTACATGTGGTGTGTTCTGTGCCTTCCATTTAATGTGTTGTTTGATGTGCAAGGGGATGTGTGTGCACATCATGTATGCTGTGTGTTTCATTGGGTGTGTGCTGTGTGATGTATGAAAAGGTGTGTGTGTCTGTGGGATATGCTGTGTGTCTCATTGTGTATGTTTTGTGATTTGTAAGCAGGTGTGTGTTCATGTGATGTATGCTACTTTTTTGTGTAGTAGTTTTGTTGTGTGATATATAAGGATGTTTTTTCTATATGGTGTGTGCTGTGTTGCATCATGTGTTTTTTAAAGACAAGAAACTTTGTGAATATGCGGTGTGTGCTGTGTGTTGCATTGTTTCATTTGTGTGATGTGTAAGAGTGTGTGTGCTGAGGTATGTGCTGTGTCATGCTGTAGTTGTTTTGTGATGTGTAAAGGAGGTGTGTGCATGTGGTTGTCCTGTGTTGTGTTTTATATGTTCTGTGAGGTGTAAGGACTTGTGTATGCACTTGGTGTGTGCACTTGGTGTGTGCTGTGTTGCATTTTGTGTGTTCTGTGATGTGTATGGAGGCGAGTGTGCATGTGATATATGCTGTTTGTTGTATAGTAGTAGTGTAGTGTGATGTGTAAGAAGGTTGTTTACATGTGGTTTATGCTGTGTGGTATCATTTGTGTTTATAATGTGAAGAGTGTGTGTACATGTGCTGTGTGCCATGTTGCATTTTGTGTGTTGTGTGATGTGTAAGGAGGTGTATGTGAATGTGGTGAGTGCTGTGTTGCCCTGTGTGTATTGGGTGATGCGTAAGTAGTTATGTTTGCATGTGCTGCATGCTGTGTTGAGTTGTGTGTTGTGTGATATGTAAGGAGTTGTGTGTACATGTGGTGTGTGGTGTGTTGTGTTGTATCTCTTGTGTGATGTGTAAGAAGGTGTGTGCATATGGTATCTGCTGAGTTGAGTTGTGTGTGTTGTGTGATGTGTAAGCAGGTATGTGTGCATGTGGTGTGTACTATGTGATGGGTGATGTGTAAGGAGGTGTGTGTGCACATAGTATGTGCTCTATGTTTTCTCCCTCAATTCAAAGTGACTAAGCCTTGCAGTGCCAGGCCCTCAGGAACACCCAATGCTGTTGCCACCCTGCCTTATTGTGGCTACGGGTAGTTCTGACAATGACATTACCCCTATATGTGTGTGCACAGGACAGTTTGGGACAGACAAGGATGGTCTGTGCCTGGCATATAAGTCAAGGCCTGAGTTTCCTTCACAGAATTTTAGTGTCCAGATGGTAGTGGACTGGTAGGACCAGTGCCCAGGTGGCACAGGCTGGAAGAACTCTGCCTTCTCTTTCAAAAATGCCACCCACAACTCTACTCACTCCAAGATCTTGGACCACAGAAGCTTGCCCCTGGGAAGGCCACAGGTTTGAGGACCAAGCTGTGCACTCAGTGGCCATGTTCGTAGTGTTTGGATTCTGATGTTACAGCCTCCAGTGCCCACACACAGGAGAGAAAGCTGAAGTAGGAAACCAGGGTGCTCACAGCTGGCCAGTGACTTGGACAGAGACCCTGCACAGAGCAGGGGCTGCTCTCCACACCCTCCCTCTCTTGTTCCACAATGGAAGCCTCCCAGCTGAGATAGAGAATGGCCCTGTCAAGGTTCCAGAAGAACATCCCAGGGGGCTGTCCAGCCTGGTGGCTTCACCCAGAGCATCCAGGGTGAAACCTATTCAAGTAAATGTTCCTGAATAGGACAGGGCAAGAGGGTTCCTTCTTTGGGTTCCTAAGCCAGGGTGCTCTCTAATGAGAGAAATGTCTTCTTTCTCAATGATTTTTCTTGGTGTCCACTGGGCAGTCCCAGAACACCTACAAAGTAGGATTGCCATGGGATTTGAAGAAGAGACAGGGGTTGCAACACCACCACTGACACCCTGACAGATGCCCACCTGCTCTGCATCCTTCTTTGCATCCTTTCCTACTGTCTCCAAGTCCTGTCTTCCTGTAGACTTTGCAGGGAGGGTGCAATGACTGAGGGTAGGGGTCCTGCCACTGTCCAGAGAAGAGACTGAGCCCCCATTTAGGTGGTAGGGTGGGCTCTGGCCCAGAGAGCAGGGCATCTGCCCAGGGACAGCTGGGATATGGCAAGGAGAGCAGGGGAATCAGAAACCTGGCCAAGTCCCAGAGGCCAATGTCCTGCCCCTTAGATTCATTCCCCCTGAAGATGTGGTCTCAGACCTTGCCCCAGGATGAAGACCAAGCACCAGACCAATGGTGCTGGGCCTTCCTTGCAGACAGGGTGCTGTTCAGTCAAGACCTGGTGAAACCTAGTGATTTTCTCATCATGGGTGTGCCTCAGGCAGCAACAGGAGTGAAGCACAGTGGGACTGCTTCCAGGACAGAGTGCCCACAGGCCACCTCTTCAAGGCCAGTCACCAGACTGTGCTTCTGTGAAGATGAATTAGGTAGAAGGTGGGGCCTGGTGCAGGCTCAGGGCCATGAGGTGTGTCCTTGAAGAGGACTGTGGGACATAGACTTGTCCTGCTTCTCTCTTGCATCCCAGACATGAGGTGGGGTGTTTGCCCTGCCATGAAATCCTCCATGATGCGCTGCCTCCCCACTAGCCACAAGCAGCCCTGGTCTGAGGTCTTTAAAACTCAGAGCCAAAGCAAACCCTTCCACCTACAGATCTCTGGCAGACAGGGAAGCTGACTTTTGCCCTCCACAGTAGCCTCCCTGTGCCCAGTGCTTGCTATCTAAACCACAGAGTCAGGAGTCAGAAAAGGACCTGGGAGATTCTTGAAGGTGGGTCATGCACAATCTGTCCAATAGGAGAGAGGAGGAGCCGGTTTGATACACTCATCATGAGCAGGTCACACAGTAGCACAGTGCAGAGTGTGGACAGGCCCTCCACTCAGTTGCACATCACCAAGTCCACTCCCATTCAGAGCAATAACCACTCCTGATTCTACTCATGGAAGTTTCCAGAATGGAGAAGACATGGGCTGATGCTTTATCCTAAAAAGGGTTTACTGGGCAGGGTCAACAGGAGGATTTCAGGAGAATGTTCCAGGGTGGATCCTGGTGAAGGTCCAGGGTGCCATTAATTGAGGGTTTTCCTGTGTTTCCCATTTCTGTTACTCTTTCTTGTCGGTGGTGAGAAGAAGGAACCATGGCATTACCAGAGAATGCAGAGAAATGTCCAGAAATGATGGAAGAGGGGCTCGGGCCTCAGAGTGGTTGGAAGCTTGCTCAGACACCTGGGAGTTGAGATCATTGTGGTGGGAGGCAGAAGCCACCTGGAGGGGAGCCTGGAAAGAAAGAGGAAAGAAGAAGTGAGGAAGGAGGAACTGAGGAAGAGGTGGGAAGAGAGGGAGTGCCTCCACAAGCAACCCTGTGTCCAGGAACAGAACCCATGTCCCTCAGTGGACCACAGTCTGTGCTGAGTGTGGGCATAGGGTCTGGGTGAGGCCTGAGGGCTCTGCTATTGTGGGAGGGTCTGTGATGTGGGTGTAAAGAGGGAACTTCAAGGCCTGTGGTGTCTGGGCTGCTTCTGAAGCCTCATGCCTCACCCCAAGGGAGAGGGAGTATCCCCATTAATGTGGACAACCCCACTATCCAAGCTACCCTGGGCATTCTTTTTTCTCTCATTGTGGAGTCCATGTATTCCAGGGTTCATCTTTGTCCACTCATTGGTCAGGAGAAATAGCTCTGCCACCTGTATTGGGGGAGTGAGGACCTGGGTTGCACCAGCCCACCCATCTCTGCCAGTTGCATGGCCTAGGGCAGAGTCTAGATCCATGGGACACTTGTTGAGGTGACTACACATAGGTCCAAGTACTGCTGGCTAGACATTGTGACATCAAGAAAGGACTCTGAAGACAAAGAAGAAAGACACTTCAGCAGTCCAGGTGGGCACTTCTTTCCAACACTATGGCACCAAGCACAAGGAAGCTCAGATACCAGTCAGCCTTGAGAGTCTTGGTAGAAACTAGAAATATAGTCACCCAAGGACACACAGAGAAAGAGCAGTATTCTGCAATTTATTCCCAGAGCCCCCAACTGGGGCAGGGGTCCCTGGAAAGACTGGAAGAGCTCACTGACAACTGCCATAATCAGAAGCAGGCAAGCTTCCTGTTTCCTCTGGCTCCTGAGGTGGACAGGATCAGGTAGGGTGACATCCCCTAAGGTCCTGAGTCCTTGGTCCTGAGTCCACGGCTCAGGTCCCCTCATAGTCTGAGGAATCCAGCTGGACTCCAGAATTGTTTATCATCTGATCACATCTTGTGGCCACACATATGGTAGTCAGGATGAGCTGGGACCCCAGTCCCATCCTCCAGAGCTGGGGAAGTGGAAAATAAAATGGCCTCAGGCAGGAGAGACATCTGCTCTCCATAACCATCCACATGCCTGTCCATACTAGGGTAAAGAAGCCTACTCCCTAGTTGATCCTCTAGCCTCAGTGACCTTAACCTCTATGACCTGTGTCACTTTTATAATGAACAAAACCTCCATGGCTTCAGTATTTCATATAGTCTGGGTAGTATGTATGACTTGAGTAATACATAATGTCAGCATTTCTTTGATCCAAGTCCCCTCAATAAGTTGAGCAGTTCCTATGAACAGTGTAACCACCACAACATATACAACCTCAATTGCCTTTGAGTTTCATACCCTTTAAGGCCTGAGTAGCCTAAGTGACCTATGTGGCCTTTATAGCAAGAGTAACTACATCATGTACAACCAGAGAAATTAAAAGTACTCCATTTGTATAAAATAAATCAAAATGTATTTTTCTGTCATGTATAACTAAGAAAGAAAAAAATAAAAAAACAGTAGCTAAATAAGCTTTGTAACTGCTATACACAGTGTAGTCTCCGTGACTTACATAGCCTCTATGACCTATATAGCTCTGTGGCATTTACAGGCTGTATGACCTGCAAAGCCTCAGGCTATTTTCCTGAAAATTCTAAGTGAACTTATTAGCTACTATAATCTCAGTTGGTCAGGATTACCTTTGCACCTATGTTTCTCAAATCTATGAGCAAACATAATCTGTGTACTCTGTAGACCTGCATAAACTCTATGACCTGAATTACCACTAGTAACTACATGGCTTCTATGATCTCTATTGCCTCTCTGACCTATGTAGTCTCTACAAATTTCATGGCGTCTGTGATCTATAGAGCCTGGATGACTTCAATAAACATGTCTTGAGCAGCCTTTCTGGTCTTAATAGACTATGACCTGCAAAGTCTCTTGGAGTTGAAGGACCCCTATGGCCTGCCTATTTTCTAGGTCCTGAATGGATTCTATTGACTACTTACCTGGTATAATCTTATAGCCTCTATTATATCTGCAACATCTGTACCCTAAAATATTCACTATGACCTGCACAGACTCTATGTTAGAATAGATATTATGATCCTCCTAGGCTTTATGGTTCAAGTGGCATTTGTGACCTATGTAATGTTATGACCTGAAAAGTCTTTATTGTAAGTATATGTTGGATGTTTTCTGTGCTGTCTTTGTGTTCTGAGACATTTAGTATCCTAAATAATATTAGTAGCCTCTATGACATGCATAACCAGTGTGGCATGTGCAGACTCTATTACCTGAGTAAACTATGACTTTGAGGCCTCTATCAAGAATTGCTTCTATAACTTGCATAACATCTATGGATGGAATAGTATCTTTGGCCTTTTAGCTCTGTGATCTGCATGGTTTTTATGACATGAGTATCCTAAATGACTTTAGTATCTTTTTGGACCTTAGTAGACTCTATGTACATTGAAGCCTTTATGCCTTTAGTAGCCATTATGAACTGCACAATCGCTGTGGTCTTTGTAGCCTCTATGCTGGTCATACACTATGACATATATATCTTGTATTGTCTGTATATCCTGTACAGTCAGAATATCCTCTATGTCTTGTGTACCTTCTATGATATAAATAGACTCTATGATCATCCTAGCTTCTATGGCTTTATAACTTCCATGACACGAATAGCTTCTAGAAAATGAATAACCTCTATAAACTTATAGCCTAATGTCTTAAATATGCACTGGAGGATGAATATCCTTTATTCCATGAGTAGTCAAAATTACCTTAACAGTCCCTGACCTGCATAGCCTCTATGACTTGAGTAGCCTTTTTGTTCTTCATGGACTTATAACCTGAATATTACTTGTGAGTTACATTGCATGTATGTTGTGCATAGCTTCTATGGCCTCAGTAGACTCTGTAAACTGTATAACTTTTATGATATCAGGAGCTTCTGTAAACTGTGTTTCCTCTGTTATCTATGTAACTTCATTGTCCTGCATAGTATCTAAGGTCCAGAAATCCTCCATGGCCAATGTGGCTTCTATGGTTATGTAGTCTCTATTACTGATATATTTCTCTAAGCCCCATGTAACCTTCATGTTTTGATTATCTTCTAAGAAATGAATAACCCCTGTGGCCTGCATAACCTCCATGTCCTGAGTGACAAATATAATCTATATAACCTGCATGACCTGCCTATCCTGTATATGTGCCAGAGACACTTTATCCAACATAGTGTATGTTCTGTTTAGCCATTTTGGCTTGAGTATCATAAATGAGCTTAGTAACTACCATAGCCTTAATAGCCTAAATTCACTTGAAATCCCCTATGACATGTGTGGACTCTGTGTTCACTATATTTCTATGACCTTCTACATATTTCTGTAGTCTCATTAGATTCTATAACCACAACATCCATGACCTGCATATATTTTTGACACTTGTAGCCATTAAAGTCTATGTATCATTTTTTCTGCATAGCCAATAAGATCTAGCATGGATGGAATATCATCTATTGCCTGCATATATTCTATGAACAAGAACGTTGTATTCATGGAGTAGCCAGGGTCAGTATTGTAAACTCTGTGTATGTTGTATCTTCTACTTTTTCAAAGCAAATTTTTTCAATTGTTTATTTATGCCTATATTTGTCATAATGGTAGAATTTTTTACATTTTCAAAAATGCAAACAATATAACACTATAATTTGACCAATATTATTCTCCCACCTGTATTCCTTAAATTACTCAACTAATTTTAATTTTCATGAGATTCATACAGATACAAACCTTTTCATTTTTACTCTCTAGTTTCCACACATGAGAAAAAAATGGTCCTTGACCTTCTGAGTGTAGCTTATTGTACATAACATAATGTTCTCAATTCTATATAATTACATACAAATAATATAATTTTATTTTTCTTTATTGACATAAAATTTTGTATATATATATATATATATACATATATATATATATATATATATATATATACCATATTTTCTTTTCCATTCATCCACTGATAGATACCTTGACTGGCTTTGTAGTTTGTTTACTGTGAACTGTGCTGCTACAAATTTGGGACACATAGATATTGCTATATTATGATGAATAATTCTTTACAATGTACACTGAGGAGGGATATAACTTGACTATATGGCAGTTCTATTCCTAGTCTTAGAAATCCCCGCACTGATTTCCACAAAAATGTGGAACTAATTTTGTACTTCCATTCCACTAAAACTGTGAAAAGTGTTTCTGTTTTTCCACATATTCTTCAGCATTCATTTTTATTTGCATTCTGGATTATGTCCCTTTGGACTAGAATTAGATAAAATTTCAGTGTAATATTTTTTCATACCCTAATTAGTAATGATTTTGAACATTTTTAATGTATTTCTTGGACGTATTTTTTTTCTTTTGAGATGTGACTGTATAGGTCATTTGAACATTTATTAATAGGGTCATTTGTGGGGTTTTCATGTTAAGTAATTTTAGTTATCATTATATACTGAATATTAATCTTCTTTAAGAAAAGTACCTAGCAATGATTTTCTCTCATTCTGCTGGTTCTCCACATTCTAAATTTCTTCTTTTTCTGTTCAAACGTTTTAACATTGATTCCATCATACTTACTAATATGTGACATTAATTTTTCAGTCTTAGGAGTAATACTGAGAACATTGTTACATGTGCCTATAGGTTGGAGTGGTGATCCCAAGTTTTCTTCTAAGAGTTGCATAGTTTCTGGCCTCATTTCAAAGGTTTTATTCCATTTTGAATTGACTTTTTGCACAGAGTGACAGATAAGAGTATTGTCACATTAAAATACATATGAATAACCATTTTTCCAAGCACAATTTAATAAAAAGACTGCTTTGTCAAAGGTATGTTTTTGTCCCCTTTATACTCTCTTAATATCCATAATCCACAGAGCCTTTACAGTTTTTGGTCACATCTATAATCTTTATAACATCTATTACTATGTATTTCCATGACATATGTAGCCTCTATGACTTGTGAGACCTCTATGAATGTGTTTCTTTTTTGCTCTGAATAACCTAAATAAACTTTATACTGTATATGCCCTTAGTACACCTTATACCATATGAAACATCTATGGCCTGAGTATATTTTATGTTTTGTGAAGGCTCTGTAAAAAGTGTCACCTTTATGACCTCAGTAACTTAAAGAATGTAGTAGATTCTATCTACTTTGTAATCTCTATGATATGCATAGGTTGTTTAATTGGGGAACATTGATAGTCTGAATAGCCAGATCCTCTATTATCTGAGTAGACTAAAAGTTCTCATCACCTCTACAGTTTTACTTTCCAATGCATATCCTATAATCTCAGTGTCATCTAAGACTAACATAATGTCAGTGGCCTGCTTCATCTCTATCTCAATTGTAGTTCCTGTGGTCTCTTTTGTCTGTGTATCATCCCTAAACTGTGCATCTTTATTGACCCATATATCCTCAATGATTGAGTGTTATCTATAATGTAGTCAAACTCTATGAGGTGCTTAAACTTAATGGCATGATAAGCCTAAATGAACTTAGCAGCCCTATGACCAGTGAAGCCTCTATGATTGGTGAGGCTTATGTGATATATTGACTCTGGGTTCTTACTGGGCTCTATATCCTGCATAGTGTCTATAATCTGAGATATTAAAATTAGCTTAGCAACTCCTATGACCTGTCTACACTTCATGGTCTAAATAGCACCAGGACCCATGAGGAATTTATGGCCTTAATATTCTCTAGCATAAGTATATTCTTTGTGACCTGTTTAAGCTATCTGTCCTAAATATACTAAGTAACATTAGTAACCTCTTTGGCCTGAGGAGACTCTATGGACTGTACAATCTCTATGGTATGCAAAATCTTTATGGCATCAGTATTCTAAATGAAATGAAAAGCCTCTATTATTTAATACCTTATAAAATTGTAACATCTATGACCAAGGATCTTTGACCTGAATAGGCTTTAAAACCAAAGAAGCATAAATTACTACAGTAGCCTCTATGATCTTGTTGACTCCTAATGACTGGGTAGTCTGAGACATGGTTTACCACTATAACCTGAGTACCCTCATTGGCTTGAGTAACCTCAATGTCCTTAGAAGCGACTATGATTTGTGAAGCTTCTATGGACACCATAGCCTGTATAACCTAGGTAGACTCTATAACCTGTCGAGCCTTTCTGTCCTTTGTAGCCCATATAACCTGCACAACATCTATGACCTATGTATCTTTCATGACATGAGAATATCCTATGTCCTGTTTATACACAGTGTCTGAGGAAACTCTGTCATTTTCAGGTCCATAGCCCTTTGCAGCCTCAGAATTCTAAATGTCCATAATATACTTTGTAACTTCTGTAAACTTTGAGGTCTGAGTACCCAAAATGACATTAGAAGTCTCTAATGACCTGAAAAATCTCTATGATCTGCATAACTTCTATTATATGCTTAGCCTTTGTTTCCATGTCACCTCTCTGATTTATGAAAACTTTATGACTTAAGTAGCCTATATAAACTTAGTAAATACTTTGGCCTAGGTAATTTCTATGCCTTCTTCAATATCTAAGACCCTAGCCTGTATGGTCTGTGTAGACAAATGACCTGAGTATCCTTGATGTCCTGTACAACATTTACAGACTGAGTATCTTAAAAAACCTCACTAATATCTATGGACTTAGTGGACACAATAACCTTCATAGCCTCTTTTTCCTGAGTAGCTTAATGTTTTAATTGCCCTATAATCTCAGTAGTCTCTATGACCAATATAATTTCTCTGACCTGTGCTTCTTCTATAAACAAAGTAGCCTCTTTTACATGAAGAGCCCTGAAATTATGGCATGATTAGATGATATGTCTTGCACTGCATTTATGACCAATATAGACTTTATGAACTTCATTGGCTCTATGACCCGTATAGACTTTGAGGTTTGAGTAGTCTCTATAACCTGCATTGTATTCATGGTTTATGTAATTCCATGACCTATGCTGCACATAAACAATATGGTGTAAATTATCTTCATGGCTTGAGTAGTGTAAACAACTTCTGTAATATTGATACCCTAGGAACCGATATGATTTGGTAGCCTTTGTGATCTGTGCTGACTCAAAAAACTGCATAGTCATTGTGTCTTCAATGGGTTGTTTCTATGGCCTGTTTACCTTCTATGACTTAGGTAAATTCTATGGCCTGTGTAGCCTCTGTGAACTACAAAGTTTCTACTTCTTTAGTATCTTGCAAAATATGCACAACCTCTATGGTCAGCATATCCTCTATGACCTGATAGTCTCTATTTACTAAATGGTTTAAGGTATGTGTAAACTCCATGGAATGAATATTCTATTCCCTTGTAGTCCCTTAAGACTGGAGACAGATTTTAACCAGGGTATTTTTAGGACCTATGTAGCTTCTGTGTCCTTTGAAGCTTCTGTAGTATGAGTAAATTCTATAGTTTGTGTAGCATCTATTTTAAAAGTAGAGTTTTTTCCTACCCTGTATGACCTTACTAGGGTAGCTGCCACACCTTCCTTGACTTGAGTACCCTTATGGAACTCAGTGTCACTAGAACTACCATAACCTCTGTGACTAGCATAACTGATATGACCTGTGCATCCTCTATGATGTGAGCAGCCTTTAGGGCCAAATTAGCTTATTTGACCACAGTAGTCTCAATGTCCTGCATACCTTCTAAAGCCTTAAAAAACTCTAGGATCTATGAAGACTCACGGTACTGTGTAGCATCTATAACAGTAAAACCTCTGTGATCTTCATAGCCTCTGTTACCTGTGTAGCCTCAGAGATGTGTTTAACTTCTTTGCCTGAAAATCTTATATGACCTGTGTCACTACATAGCCACAATAGAATAAAGGACTTGAGTAACCTGTATGACTTCAGACTCCACTATTATCAGAGAAGCCTCTATGGGATGAACAGTTTACATGACCTCATTAGACTCTAATAACTGCAGAGACTGCTTGACCTGTGTAACCTTTATAACCTGAGTAGCCTAAAGGATCTTAATAGATCTGTGACTTGCTTATACTCTATGACCAGTAAAAACTCCATGGCATGAGTATTTTCTGTGAAGTGCATGTCCTGTGTCCTGTCCTGTCATCTTGTAACTAGTATGATGCTTTAAATTTTATGATTTGAGCATTCTCCATAACCTTACTAACTTCCATCATCAGAGTAGTCTATCTTCTGCACACCTTTGTAAATTCAATGATCCAAGTGTTCTCTAAAATATCCATAGTCTCTTTGACTCTAGTAACCTCTACAATATGTGTAGTCTCTCATCTCAGTAGCTACTCTACTATGATCTGCCTAGAACCTATGACATGAGTAACCTCAATTGCCTTAATATCTTCTATAATATGAGCAGTATTAAGAAATGTAGCCCTTTTGAACACCATAGGCTGTATTGCCTGTATAACCCTTTATGGCCTATGTGGCCTCTATGTCCTGAGTAAACTCTTTGACCTACATTGTATCTAGGATTTTAGATATTTTTATATTCTCTATAGCACCTGTGAACAGAATAGTTTAATGGCCTGCAGTCTATGACATGAGTAAATGTTACATTCTAACTAGTCTTTAGGACTTGCATGGTCACTATGACCTGTGGAACTTCTATGACCTAGATAGCCCAAATAACCAGTGCAGCTCCTAATGCTTTCCTGGCTTCTATGGTCTGAGAAGCCCTCATAAGGTGCATTTTTTTATGACCTTAATATCTTCTACAACCTTCTTACCCTATGTATTCGGCAAAGCTATTATTGCCTAAACATCCTCCTTAAATATATTACACTCCATGATCTGTGAATCCCCTATATCCTGCATAGACACTAAGGTCAGTTTTGGCCCTATGGCCTACAGAGTCTCAATGGCCTGAATGTTATGCATTTACATGTGTCCTACATAAAATCTATGACCCATTTCTCTATGTCTTGTATTGTCTCTATATCCACATAACCTAAATTACCCAATTAACTTCCATAATTTCAGTACCATTATGACATGCTTAGCCTCCATATACTGTGCAGCCTCTATGACCCAAGCAACCTGAGTGGCCCATGTAAACTTTATGACCTAATTGACTTCTATAAGAGAGAATCATATACAACAGCATACCTGCTATAATCTGGGTATCTTCTAGAATCTCATACCCTTCATGAATAGAGTATCCTCTGTGGCTTGTGTCATTTCTATGGCCTAAATTGCCTCCTTTACTTGAGAATTTTCTATGAGTTAGCTAGCATACAAAATGTACAGACTCCATGATGTTTTTAACTTCTGTGTTGTGAACATCTATGAATTTCAAAGCCTGTGTGATATGCATAGTCCCTACTGCCTATGTACTCTCTATGACTTGAGTAGCCTCTATGTGCTCAGTATATTGCACTGCTAGCATAACCCATATTATCTATGTAAACTCAATGTGTTTCATACCCTCTTTGTCTTTTGTAGCCTCTATATCCTGTGTTGTCAGTATTGCCTGGGTTTTCTCTATAAATTCCCTTAAATATGGTACCTGTGCATATTTGATGTTTAGGTCCATGGAGAATTTATGTCCTTACTTGCCAAAATTCTGTGAGAATTCTTCATGCCTGGATTATCGTCTATAATGTGCATGGACTTTGTAACCTGCACAACACTCTGACTTTTGTTGCTCCTATAGTGTGAATATTATTGGTGTCCTGAGTAGACTCTGTGAACTGTATCCACTCTATAATCTAAGTACCCTTTATGGCATTAGTAATCAAAAGGAGCTAAGTACTTCTGTGACCTTCTTAACCTCTATGATCTGTGTAGCCTTGGTGGCCTGAGTATTTTTGATGGCCAAAGTACACTCTATGCCACAACTCAATAGCCCCTTGTAACTTGAGCAGCTTTCTTGGTGTACATAGTTTCTGTGCTGAATATGCTCTATGAACTTGGTAGCCTATATGTCCTGGATAAGCTCTATGTTCTAAGTTGCCTGATTAATGTCCTTAATCTCTATGGCCTGTGTATCATATTTGAACTACATTGCCTTTATGGTCTGAGGAGATCCTATACCCTGAGAAACATCCTTGTCCTAAATACTTTCCAGTCCTTGTGTGTCTTCTATTAACTGCATAGCATATGACATTTGAAGCTTAAAGGACTTATTTTTCT
The DNA here is from genome assembly GCF_902686445.1 of Sciurus carolinensis. Classification (NCBI taxonomy): domain Eukaryota; kingdom Metazoa; phylum Chordata; class Mammalia; order Rodentia; family Sciuridae; genus Sciurus; species Sciurus carolinensis. Next base: position 856,055 of record NW_025920135.1, read on the forward strand.
CTATAGCTCAGTTGCCTTTAGAAACTTCTAAGTCTCTGTGACTTACACAGCTTCTGTTATCTGTATTCTCTCTATGGTGTTAATAGACTAAAGGCCTGAATAACCTCTCTGACTGGTTACATATCTATTACTTACATAGTCTTTATGTCCTGAGTATCCCAAATTACCTGAGAAGGCCTCTATAAATTGAATTTTGATGACCTACATAGAGACATGACTTGTTAGTTTCCATGACTAGGTATTCATTATTACTTTCATAGCATGAGGTCTTGTGTAATTATCATAGCTTGAATATGCTCTATGATATGAGGAGCCTAAATTACCTTAGTATCTCCTCTCTGCATTTTACTTATTGGACCTATTGCATGAGAATCCTCTTTGCCCCTAATAACCTTTATGATCTGATAGTGTCCATGAACATGAACAATGTAAGTTCTATGGCCTGGGTATGCATTATGATATATATTGCCTCTATAGCCTGCAAGACTTATATAATGGGCAATGTATCTATAACTTATGTAGCCTTTAAGTTCCAAGTTTCATAAATGACTTGAAAAGTCCAGTAACTTTAATAGCCTCTGTGACCTGTTAGATTCCAAGTCCTTAGTAAACTGTATAAACTATGTAGCCTGAATGACCTGAATAGCTCCTATGGACTGAGCAGCACCTATGACCTGAGTAGCCTCTAAGAATTGTGCAGCCTCAATGACATGTGTAACCTTTGATCTGAGTAAACTAAAGAACTTGAGTATTTCTATCAAGGATTGAATATACTCATTACATTAGAACTATCATAATGTAATCAGTGCACTTCTGACAATTCTCAGATTATATTGCACATGGACTCTGAGGGGATTACAAATTATAAAGAATGGCAATGGCCCTATGTCAAGCATAGGCTTTATGGCAGAATTAACCTAAATATCAAAATCTGTATGACCTCAGTAGGCCCATGATTTCCATCATTTTTTGTGTCTTGTAGAGCCTTGAGGAACTGTATAACTTCTCAGATCATCATGTCCTCCATGCCTTGACAAAATTCTATGCCCTGTGTAGCCTCTGTAATCTGCATAGTCTCTACGACCAAATTATCTTCTATGGTTTCTGTAAACTCATTCTGTGAACTGAGTACTTTCTAGAACCTGCATAGCCTGTGTAATCCATATACCATCTTTTGTTTTCTATATGTCCTGAAGTGCTTGCACAACCAACATACCCTTTAATACCAGCATAGCCCCTATAAACTGCATAGAATTTGCAAGAATGGAGGAGCCAAAATGATCTGAGTATCTTCTGTGATAAGTGTTCTCTGTGGTGTGTGTATCCTCTATGTTCTGAGTAGATTTCATGAACAGCATAACACTTGAACCTGTGAATACACTGAACTGCATATCTTCTATTTTGTGCAAGGCTCTATTACCTGCAAACACTTTGTAGATTGAGTATTCTAAATGGCCTGAGTAGCATCAATGTCCAATGTCACTTCTATGAGCAATTTATCCTCTATGACTTATTAACTACTAGAACTTCATATACTCTATGACTTGTTTAAACTCTATGGCATGAGTATCTTTGTTGGCCTCCATGCCTTCCATGGCCTATGTAAACTCTATGGCCACTCTAGTCTTTAATATCCACATACACATTATGGCCTCAGGGGTGTGAACAACATGAGCAATGACTCTGGCCTTAGAAGGCCAAATGACATAATTAGTCCCTATGCTCTTCATTGTCTTTATGACCTGAATAACTCTATGGGTTTTGTGGCCTCTATAGCCTGAGTGACCTCATTACCTCTGTGGTCTCTATGACCTGCATATCCACAAGTAATTGAATAACCCCATGGTCTTAATACCATATATATACTCTATTGCCTGCTTACCCTCTATGTCCTGAATAGCTTCTCTAAACTGAGAAGTGTCTAAGGTTTGAGTACCACCTATGAAATTTGAAACCTCTATGACTTCTGTATTCTTTATGGATTGGGTATCCTCTGTGGCCTGCATGAACTCTATGGCTTGAATTGCCTCTATGACTTTCAGAGCCTCTATGAAGTCCAAAGTCTCTTAGGTCTCAGTCATCTCCGAGATCCTCAAAGTCCAAAGGCCTGAGTAGCCTCTGTCTGAGTGGCATTACTGACCTATATCATCTCTGTGATTACATACTCCCTGTGATTTACCTATCTTCTATAGTATTAGCCAACAATATGATCTTTTCAGTCTGTATGATATGTGGTACCTTTGTTATCTGGTTGGTCTTGATGATATAAGTAGTCTCTACTATAAGAATAACCAAAATGACCTTAGTAGTCCCTTTGATCTATATAGCCTTTATGACTTTTGTAGCTTCTGTGACCTGCATATGCCCTTTTTCCTGTGTAGCATCTATGGATGTAGTTGACTTTACTACATTTCATTCCTCTAATACTTGTGTAACATCAATTAACTGAGTAACCTAAATGATCACGATGCTGCTATGACCTGAGTAGTTTATATGGTCAGCAAAGTCTGTATGGACTATGTAGCCTATAATACCTGAAAAAAAAATCACTTTGGATTGAGCAGTTTACATCTTCTGCACAGACTCTGTGTCCTGTATAAAATTTGGCATGAATAGCCCAAATGACATTAGTAGCTTATATGACTTCAGGATGCAATATTACCTTCCTAGATTCTAAGACTTTGTATCCTCCATGAGTGATGCAACCTCTATATTCTGAGAATATTCTATGGCCTGTGTATGTACCATCTATTGACTTAGAAGCCTCTAAAATGTGTTATTATTATTATCTGCATAACCTTTGTGACCTGAAGTTCTTAATTTACTTAACATCTATCATCATGTTAGCCTAATGACCATAGTTGCCTCTATATCCTACATATCCTCTATTGCTTAAGAAGCTTATAATAAATGGGAAGCCACTAGTGGATGAATGAGGAGAATCCTGGGGTATACCAGGCATGGATCCAAGGTATGGACTGGGCTTGAGCACAGAACACTGGGCTCTCTTCATGTCACATGGAAACACTCTGTGATGACCCAATGCCTCTTGGGTTTTCTGGTCCCCAGTAGAAGTCTTCTCTTCTCTGTAGTACAGGATTTAAACATTTAACCTGAGAAGTGACATGCCTATCTCATTAAAATGATTGGTTCTCACTCCATATATAATCTGTTACATTTCCTGAATAAATTGAGTCTGCATCACAGAACCTGGCTCCTGGTGTCTGAGTTAAGAGGCACCATCACACTCACTCCCTTCCCGAGAGGCCAACCCACATTTGACAACATTTTGGCACCCAATGTGGGACCTCAGAGGAAGATGAAGCCCACAGAGTTGCTGGGTGAGTGACCTCCTTATGGGGAATTTACCACCTTCGGTTAGAGTTACTCAGATGAGAGATTTACAAGTGCTGTTAAGAAGTAGGGGAGTAAAAGTCTAAGAAAAGGAGGCTATAGATGTATGGGACAATGTTGTAGATTGTGCCCCAAGGATGGCATTAGATAAAATATGGGATCCTGAGTCATGGGAGAGGGTTATACATTTAGCCCATAGAAAAGAAATACAAGAGGGTAAAACTTACCCTTTCACTTTTTTTTCCAGTTGTTACTGCTCTTTTAGCATGCCTTAGGGGGATCCCTGAGGAAAAGCACTTAGACTTACCAGATATTCTAGCTGCTCAAGTAGAGCAAGGGAACAGTGAAAAGGAAGACAAAAGTATAAATGCCAATCACCAGGCAACAGTAGAAAACAGGGAAAAACAAGAGCTAGAAAAACCACAGGAATTTAGAGATAAGGAGAATGAGGATCATCCACAGCCACAGCCTAGTCAGCTTTATCGTGTATTGCCATCTTGTGGCCACAGTGTTACATTACCATCAAATGACAGTAAGGAACCACCGTGGGTAGCTGAAGAATCTGTTTCTGTTCCTCCAGCATATTCAAATAATAGCCCTTGGGGGCCACATATTAATGATTTATGTCCAACTAGGGATCGTAATTGGGGGACGCCTTTACAAGCTTTTCCAGCAAATGTCAATAGAACAGCCCAACGAACTTTGTATTGGTATCCTCATGAAAAAAAGACAGTTACTACTATTAGGAAAGCAGTTTAAGAGGATGGTCTTCATTCCCCTTATGCTACTCAGTTAATAGAGAATTTTAGTCTAGACCTTAACACTCCCAAGGATTGGAAAGATTTGTGTCGTATGATATTAGACTCTGGTGAGCACCTCCTATGGAGGGCAGGGTTCTATGATCAATGTGAGCAACAAGCTGAAAGGAATAATAGGGCAGGAGTACAGTTAAATGCTTAATGTTTACAGGGAGAAGGAGTCTATTCTTCACCAGCTGTTCAGGCGCAAAGCCCACCTCAGTATTTCGATCAAGTGTGCTTATGTGCCCTGCGAGCTTTAAGACAGATCCCTAGCAAAGGAGAAACTAAGTCATTAAAACAGTACAAAAATCTACTTAACTTTTCTCAGATTTTGTTGTGCATGCCTCTGAGGCAATAAACTCAAAAGATTCAACATGCAGAGGCAGCAGAACCTCTCCTGAAGGAGATATTACGGGAGGGAGCCACCTCAGAAGCTAGGAGGGTTATTACTCCATTTAAGGGTGGCTCTATTGATGACTGGATTATAGCAACCAAAGACCTAGGTACTGCATCAGTCCCACGCTGCTGTTTTAGCTGAAGCTTTTTCTGCATGCATGAAGTTGAAGGAAGCCGAGAACAACAAGAGGACTAAAAATCAAACTTGTTGGCCATATGGAGGATTCAGCCATTACCAAAAAGAGTGCCCTAGTAGGCTAGGGAGTACACAAAATAAAGTAAAACCAAAAGTACCACCCTCTAAATACCCTATATGCAGAAAAGGGTTCCACTGGGCACGTGATGGTCATTCTAAAGAGAATGTTGATAGAAAGCCTTTAAATGGGACACGGGGCAGTCCTCAGCCCTGCAAGTAAGAGGACATCACAAAATAATGTGGACCATTCCAATATCTGAGGCCAAACTCAGGTGGTGCTCCAGTTAGATGGAGTTCCTTTCAAAGGTGTTATTGATACAGGAGCTGATGTTACTATTATTAGGATGGAAGAAGCAGAAAAAATGAAATGGAAAACTAAAACTGGTCCCAATATTCAAGGAGTAGGAGGACTACAACCTACCAGGGAAATAATTCACCCTGTCATTTGGAAAGAACCCAATGGGGAAATGGGAACCTTTAAACCATTGTTAGCAGAAGGATTGCCTATGAACTTGTGGGGCAGAGATATTCTGCAGGACATGGATGCTGTGCTAACCACAGATGATAGAGAATTTTACCAAGATATTGTTGTGCAAGATAAAACAGGGTGCAGTAATCAACACCCCCAATTCTAAGGGCACTGTTCCATTAGTACAAAAACCTGAACCTATTCCATTGCAATGGGACACTCAAGATCCCATTTGGGTGGAACAGGGGCCCATACCAAATGAAAAACACCTGAAGCTCATAGTACAAGAACAGCTAGACAGGGGTCATATTGAACCATTGAACCATTCCACATAATACACCAATTTTTGTCATACAAAAAAAGGATAAATAAAAATGGAGACTATTACATAATCTGAGGGCTATCAATGCTCACATGAAAAAAAGGGGAACTTTACAGCCTGATTTACCACAACCAGCTGCCATTCCCTTTAATTTTCATATAATTATACTTGATATTAGGGACTGTTTTTTTCTCTATTCCTCTTCATGAAAAGGATAGGCCTTACTTTGCCTTCTCAGTATACGAGCCCAGTCATCAGCTCCCTATGCAAAGGTATCATTGGAAAGTATTGCCTCAAGGAATAAAAAATAGTCCAACCATTTGTCAGCATTATGTCAGTCATGCCACAAGGCCCCTACCAGAAAAATGCCTTATTGTACATTATATGGATGATATCTTATTAGCACATCAGGAACAAGACTACTTAAATAAGTGCCTTCAACAACTTTTAAGAAATTTAGAAATATTGGGTCTTAAGGTTGCAGAATAAAAAAATTCTAAAGGTAGCCCCGTTTACATTTTTAGGTTTTAAATTATGGAAAACTATTTCTCCGGCAAGACCACAACTGTTAGTACAAGACATATTCATTGGCTGAACTACAACAATTGTGTGGCCAAATCAATTGGTTAAGGAGTTTTATTCCTATTTCCACTGCTCAGTTGGCACCATTATTTAGCTTATTAAAGGGGAATGCTGACCCAACTCCAAAGAGACACCTAACAACCCAAGCTAAAGAAGTTATTAACAAAATAAGTGATGCTTTAAAGCAAGCTCAGTTAATCATATATGATCCAAGTCTCCCCATACAAGCCATCTGTGTAGCCATGCCTGGGTTACCAATAGGGGTGCTATATCAACAAGGTCCAATGTATTGGGTGCATTTAGCTTACAGCAAAACACACAAAATTACACCTTTTATTCAGCTTTTGGGGCTTTTGGGTCTACAGTTACGAGATGTAACTCAAAAGGTCTTTAATAAGGACCCTGATATCCTTATCATGCCATTAGAAAAATATATGATAGATCATCTTATTATGACTGACCCACTTTTCTATACTCTAATTAGTGGATTCCCAGGCATTATCGATTCACATTATCCTCCTGATAGACTTATACAGGGATTAAAAACATGACATTTGAAACCCACTCCCTTTTGTTAGCCCACTGGTAAACCTATTCAAGGGACTGTGACCCTCTACAGACGCTAATAAATACAATTGTGGATTCATTTATCATGGACCTTCCTCATCTAAAAAGCACAGAACCCCCCATGGAGGCTTAGTTCAACAAGGAGAACTAAGAGCACTTTCTTTAGCCTTAGAGCAATTTCAAAATGAGCCTCTAAATGTGTTTTCAGATAGCATTTATGTTGTACAAGTAAGTAAGGGCATAGCTCACTCCTCATTTCCTGTTCAAGACAAGGCAATAGATCCTTATTTACAGGAATTAAAGTTCATCTTAGAACATCAGCAATTTCCTTGATATATACAACATGTGAGAGCACACTCCTATTTGCCAGGACCCACCTCTGAAGGTAATGATGAAATTGATAGATACATAATGTTAACACAACAAGAAGTCTTACAGCAAGCACGTGAGTTACATGCCAAGTTCCATTTTTCTAGTAAGTCTATAAAAACTTTGTATCCCCAATTCACTATCCAACAATGCAAACATCTCACACAGGCATGCAGTAAATGCGTTCCTCTATTGCCTTTGGGACCATTACAGCCACAAGGTGTAAAACCCAGGGGTCTCTCACCTAATAAGTTATGGCAAACAGTCGTCACTCACATACCATCATTTGGGAAGCTTAAGAATGTACACGTCATTGTAGTACTTATTCCAAATTCACATATGCCACTCCACTGGCTGGTGAAACTGGAAAACATGTTGTTCAATCATTCATGGGTGCCATACTATTTATGGGTGTAACTTGGGCCATCAAAACAGACAATGGACCTGCATATACCTCAAACAAATTCAAAAATTGGGCATCTACTTGGAATATCAAGGTAATTACAGGAATCAAAAGAACACACCATACTATAAAATCTCAGCTACAAAAAGAAAGAGGGGGAGAAGAGGGAACACATATGCCCCCATCATACACACTCAATCACATTCTATTCACTCTGAATTTCCTAACATTTGATGACCAAGTGAATTCTATTCACTCTGAATTTCCTAACATTTGATGACCAAGGTAATTCACCAGCATGAAACATTGGGGTTCCTTTCCTGGTAACACTCCTCTGCCATTGGTGTATTGGAAGGACCCCCTATCAAATTGCCTTTGTGGGCCACATCCTTTACTAACTCAAGAGTGAGGTTTTGCTTGTGTTTTCCTAGAAGGTGAATCTATGCCAATTTGGATACCAACCAGATTGGTCAAGCCCGCTACATCACATGGAGGGCAAAAAGAAAAGACGTTCACAAACGCCGATGGAGGAACTGAAGAGACTCCACCTTGAGGACACAGAGGGCTCCTCAGTCAGACAAGGACAATCATCGTGACACAATGAAAATGACATAAGAACAATGAAGAAAGAAAAGAGTCACCTTGCACCTCCAGTTACTAGGGGGGGATTAAAAAGGGTAGCTCAGGAGGCTCAACAAATGGTTCCTGAGGGTGATACTTCCCCATCCACTTTGTTTTTACAAATGTGTTCTATTATCACTGCCAACTCTCACCACACTGGTGCAACAATTATTGGGATCCCCAATCTGTCCATGGTGATGCCATTAGGCTTAGATGCAGAAGTCCTGCCTTCTATTTTAACTTCTAATACTTCCATAGGCATTCCTGCACTTCAGAACCTCCTCATCAAGCTCAATTTAATACTACTGTTAATGCTACTGGCAGTTGGCTATTCATGAAGTTGTCCAATTGTTCTTCCACTTCTGAACTCTCATTATGTGATCAAGTGATCTGCTTATGCCCTGATACTCTCCTAGATCATACTATAGGAAACATCACAGGTCTTAGACCAGTTAAATTAACTTCTGTATCTAAGAATAGTTCTACAAATGCCTTCCCCAGTTTGCCTGTCTGCCCATGAATTCCTGCAAATACCACTAAAAATGTACATAAAATTAGGCCATTGGCAGACATCCATCCCAGCCAGTGTGTGCAAAGTCACACTCCCTTTAGAATTACCCAGCAGCTTTCATTCTTTGCCAGACCTTTAGTAATAAATGCCTCAGAACCCTCCCCAAGCTCACAGAAAATGTATTATAATTCTTCTGGAAGTGCCTCACTGTTAGATACTCAATTGTTCTTCAATCAGCAAAGATGTTTAGATATAGGAGCTATGCTTTTCCTCAATGGGACTCATTTTAATGGAACATCCTCACAAATGTTTAATGTGCCTCTCTGTGTTCTGCATCCATTTTATTTCATTATCTCTAATCAAACCACCAATATTCCTATATATTGTGATAATTCTATACAGTGCTTCCTGACCAAGTGTTGGTCTCCTGGGTTTTCAACTGCATTGCTAGTTAGAGTACCTCCTTACATTTGGGCTATCTCAAATGATACTCATACTATTCAACCAATAGTTCTTACTAAAGATGTTCAGTTAATACATGCTAAAAGAGATTTTGGACTTACTGCATTGTTTGCAAGTATCATCATCGCTGCTCTAGCTGATTCAACTGCTGCCATGATAGCCTTAATACAGACTGGTGCTAATACCACAGTGCTAAATGTGCAGGCTACTAGAGTCTTGTGAAGCCTTCACTCTTCAACATGAAGCTAATACATTAATACAAGGGGATATCCTAAATTTGCAGCAAAAAAAATGGATCTTAAGAATGAAAGAATAGATATTATGCAAAAGACAATACATCTGCAATGTAATCCCACATTACCCTATGTTTGTGAAACTATGGCAACACTTGACAATGTGACTAAATGGAGGCAAAAATTAAGTACATATTTAAGCGGTTCTTGGACCACCTGGTTTCAAAACTTAATGCTCAAACTAGGTCATACAATCATGTCAATCAATGAAACCCAAGCCCAACTTGTACTAAATGTTTCTTTCTTCACATGATTATGGAACAAAATCATCTCCTTATTTGATCCTGTAAATAATGCATTATTTGGCCTCTCCCTTGCTGGCATTGTAATATCATTTCTATGTATTCACTGCCTTTGTAACAGAACCTCAAAAATTGAGACTAGACAGGTCGTCATGTTAACTCAGGTTATGATGGCAAAAAAAGAAAAAGGGGAAAAATGAGGAGAATCCTGGGGTGTACCAGGCATGGATCCAAGGTATGGACTGGGCTTGAGCACAGAACACTTGGCTCTCTTCATGTCACATGGGAACACTCTGTGATGACCCAATGCCTCCTGGGCCTTCCTGGTCCCCAGTAGAAGTCTGCTCTTCATTGTAGTATGGTATTGTAAACATGTAACCTAAGCAGTGGCCTGGCTATTTCATTAAAATGATTGGTTCTCACTCCATGTATAAACTATTGCACTTCCTGAATAAATTGAGTCTGCATCACAGAACCTGGCTCCCGGTGTCTGAATTAAGGGGCACCGTCATACTCACTCCCTTCCCGAGAGGCCAACCCACATTTGACAACAGATGAATATTTTCTATGGCCTGTGTAACTATCATGGGTATAATGGTCTCTGTGATTTGAGTAGCTTTTTTAGTTTGCAAAAACTCTATTGCCTGCATAACCTCTATGGTCTTGACAGCCTCAATTGACTAAAGTGGACTTTCTAACCATTTTATCCTCTTGGACTTTGTGACCCAAATGGTCTGAGTAATGTAAATTGTGTTAGTAACCCACATAACCAAAGAGGGTTTTATGACATGGGAGACCTCTATGACTTATATAGCCCTTATATCCTGAGTGGCCAAAATCATATGAAAAGACTCTATAACCTGAGGTCATATACTACCTATAGGGTCTCTATGATCTATGTAGTGTCTATGACCTCTGTAGCACCTATGACCTGCATAGCTTCTATTGGGAGAATAGCTTCTATGGACTGCATTGCCATCATAGCCTGAGTAATCCGTTTGACCTGCATATACTCTATGGTCAGCAACAGCTCTATTTTCTGAGTACCATTATAGCCCGAGGCAATTTTATGACCTGAGTCTCCTGTTAGCAGCATAGAATCTATGCCATATATTGCCTTGTATCCCAAGTAGATTAATGACTTCAGTAGCATACATGGTCTGAGCTGCTTCTTTGACCTGCATATCCTCTTTTGCTGAGTGACTCTTGACCTGAGTAGCATCTTTGGTGTAGTTTCTTTTAGTACACTGGACCTGAATAGCCAACACGATCTGTAGAGCCTGTATGAACTGAGTAACTCTGATGACCTGCATAGCATGTATAGCCTGCAAAATATCTGTTTCCTTTGTACTCTATGGTCTGAGTGGCCTCTTTGAACTGAGTAAACTATATGACCAGCAAAACCTGTGATCTCTCCAAACTCCATGAAATCTGTTTTCACCCTCAGAACTTTATAGAATGTATGACCTGAGTAACAACTCTGATCTGCATTGACTCTAAAACCTATATAGCTTCTGTGGCTTGAGCATCTTCTAAGATCTGAGTAACCCTTCAAATGGCATGGACTATGCTGCCTGACTAGTTCCTATTTTCTATGTACCATTTATACCTTGAGTATCCTCTATGTGCTGAGTAGCCTCTATGACCATGATAGCCTCCATGAGCTATACAACTTTATGACCTGCTTATACTTTGTGACCTCATAGACTTCAAGAACTCTATGACTATGACTTTTATAGCCTTTATGACCTTACAAAGTTTCATTGCCTGTAAATCCTGCTTAGCCTGAAAATCTGTACTCTAGTGGAATTTTTTGGATGTGCTAAAACTAGATCATGTCATTGGCAAAAAGTGAGAGTTTGAATTCTTCTTTTCCTATTTATATCTCTTTAAATTCTTTGATTTTTCTAATTGCTCTGGCTAGATTTTCAAGGAAGATGTTGAATAAAAGTAGTGAAATAGGGCATCCTGCCTTTTTCCAGTTTTTATAGGGAATATTTTCATTTTTTCTCCATGTAGAATGATGTTGGCCATGGGATTATCATAGGTAAATTTTACAATTTTGGGGTGTGATCCTACTATCTCTATTTTTTCAAGTGTTTTCAGCATAAATTGTTGCTGCATGTTGTCAAATACTTTTTTCTGCATCTACTTAAATAATCATATGATTCTTACCTTTAAGTCTGTTGTTGTGAATTACATTTATTGATTTTTGTATGTTGAACCAACCTTGCATCCCTGAGATAAAACCCACATGATCATGGTGCACTATATTTTTAATATGTTGTTTATATGCAATTTGTTAAAATATTGTTAAGAATTTTTGCATCTCTGTACCTTAGGGAAATTGTTCTGAAGATTTCTTTTCTCAATATGTCTTTGTCTGGTTTTGGTATCAGGGTAAAACTAGATTCATATAATGAGTTTAGAAGGTTTCACTCCTTTTTTATTTCATGGAATGCTTTGAGAAGTATTGGAATGAGTTCTTCTTTAAAGGTCTTGTATAACTCAGCTGATAATTCATCTGGTCCTTGACTTTTCTTGGTTGGTAGACTTTTGATGACTTTTTCTATTGAATTGTTTGAAATTGATCTGTTTAAATTGTGTATGCTCTCCAGATTCAGTTTGTGTGGATCATGTTTCTACAAACCTGTTGATGTCATTGAGATTTCTATTTTTTTGGAGTACAGATTTTCAAAACAACTTCTAATTATGTTTTGCATTTCAATAGTGTCTTTTGAGACATTTTACTTCTTATCACAAATTTTAGTAATTTCAGTTTTCTTTTTCCTCATTAGTGTGGCTAAGGATTTATCAATTTTGTTTATTTTTCAAAGCAGCAATTTTTTGTTTTGTCAATTTTTAAATTTTTTTTCCAATCTTAATGATTTTCAACTCTGATTTTAATTTTTCCTGTAGTAACTTTGGATGTTGATATGTTCTTTTTAATAGGGTGCTGATCTGTAATGTTAAGTCATTTTTTGTACACTTTCTCTTCTTTTATTAAATGCGCTCCATGCAATGAATATTCCTCTTAGTACTGCTTTCAGAGAATCTCAAAGACTTTGATATGTTGTATTGTTATTTTTGTATACCTCTAAGAAATTTTTTATCTCCACCCTGATATTTTCTGCTATCCTTCCATCACTCATTAGCATATTAATTACTCCCCAGGTGTTGGAGTAGTTTCTGTTTTTTATTTTATCACTGATTTCTAATTTCAATCCATCATTATCTGATAGAACACAAGGTAATATCTCCATTATTTGTATTTGCTAAGAGTAGCTTTGTGGCATAATATATGATATATTTTAGAGTAGGGTCCATGTGCTGCTGGGAAGAAAGTGTGCTCACTAGTTGACAGATAAAATATTCTGTCTGTTAAGTCTAAATTATTATTGTGTTATTCAATTCTATGGTTTCTTTGTTGAATTTTTGTTTGAATGGTCTGTCCAGTTGTGAGAGAGGTGTGTTATAATCACTTAGTATTAATGTGTTTTGGTCTATTTCATTCCTGCAATTGAGGAGGATTTGTTTGATGTAAATTGATGTGCCATTGTTTGGGACATAAATATTTGTGATTATTATGTCTTGTTTTTTTATGCTTCCCTTAAGCAGTATGATATGTCCTACTTTATCCCTTGTGACTAACTTTGGATTGAAGTGTGCTTGATCTGATATGAGGATGAAACCCCTGCATTTTATTAAGTCTGTGTTCTTGGTATGTGTTTTCCCATCCTTTCATCTTTAGTATATGGGTATCCTTTAGTATGAGATGAGTCTCTTGAAGGTAGCATGTTGTTGGGTCTTTCTTTTTAATTCAATCTGCAAGATTGTATCTTTTGTTTGATGAGTTTATGCCATTAATATTCAGTGTTATTACTTGTATTCTTGTTATGACTTTTATTCTTGATCATTTTTCCTTATTTTTGGCTTTTTTTATTGTAAACAAATGGGATACATGTTGTTTCTCTGTACATGGTGTAAAGGCATACCATTTGTGTAATCATAAATTTAAATAGGGTAATGTTGTTTGATTCATTCTGTATTTTTTCCTTTCTCTCCCACCCCTCCCACCCCTCTTTTCCCTCTGTACAGTCCTTCCTTCCTCCATTCTTGCCCCCCTCCCTAACCCTAACTCTAACCCTAACACTAACCCCTTCCACCCCCCATTATGTGTCATCATCCACTTATTAGTGATATCATTCGTCCTTTGGTTTTTTGAGATTGGCTTATCTCACTTAGCATGATATTCTCCAATTTCATCCATTTGCCTGCAAATGCCATAATTTTATCATTCTTTATGGCTGAGTAATATTCCATTGTATATATATACCACAGTTTCTTTATCCATTCATCAATTAAAGGACATCTAGGTTGGTTCCACAGTCTGGCTATTGTGAACTGAGCAGCTATGAACATTGATGTGGCTGTATCTCTGTGATATGCTGATTTTAAGTCCTTTGGGTATAGGCCAAGGAGTGGGATAGCTGGGTCAAATGATGGTTCCATTCCAAGTTTTCTAAGGAGTCTCCAAACTGCTTTCCAGAGTGGTTGCACTAAATTCCAGTCCCACCAGCAATGTATGAGTGTACCTTTCTCCCCACATCCTCGCCAATGCCTGTTGTTGCTTGTATTCTTGATAATTGCCATTCTAATTGGGGTGAGATGGAATCTTAGGGTGGTTTTGATTCGCATTTCTCTTATTACTAGAGATGTTGAACATTTTTCCATATGTTTGTTGATTGCTTGTAGATCTTCTTCTGTGAAGTGTATATTCATTTCCTTAGACCATTTGTTGATTGGATTATTTGCATTCTTGGTGTAGAGTTTTTGAGTTCTTTATAGATTCTGTTCAGGGGCTCTTTCTACCAAACTGACATAGCACTCTTTTTTAAAAAAATATTTTTAATTGTAGATGGACACAGGAGCTTTATTTTGTTTATTTAGTTTTTTATGTGGTCCTGAGATTGAACCAAGTTCCTTGAGTGTTCTATGTAAGAACTTTACCACTGAACCACAAACCCAGCCCACACAACACTCTTAATTAGTCAAAACAACCTACTACACCCATCATAGATTTCTCCTGAACACCTCATAGAGAAAACCCTAAGCACCTCAGAGAACCTAGACTACAAATCACAGTGCCAACCCTTCTTATCTCAGAAAGTCCTACTTAGACATCATAGAGAGACCTCCATTCAATATCTGTCTTCCATATTCATCTCAGAGAATGGTCACTACTCACCTCAGATGTCTCTCATTACACACCTCTCTGAGCCCTTTCTTTTCACCTTAGAGCACCCTCCCTACACACCTCAGTGAGTCCTCACTAATAACAAAATAGGGCCCTTTGAAACAGATAGCAGCCCTTTGACACACGTCACATAACCCACCTACATACATAATATAACCCTCACTTTAAAGCTTAGAAGCTTTTCCATACACCCTCACAAAGCCCTCACTGCATGCTTCAGAAAGTTCTCACTATTCACCCTAACTGCAGTCCATATGCACCTCAGAAAACCCTATAACAACTCAGTGAGTTCTTATTATACTCCTTTACCAGTCCTCATAAAAAAAATGTAGTGTTCTTCTCATCTCAGAGAGCACACAACACACCTCAGAGACCACATTTTACTCACCACAGAGGCCTTCCTTATACATCTCAAAGTCCTCCTTACTCACATAGTTAGCATGTGTAAGGAGGTGTGTGTGTATGTGATGTATGCTCTTTGTTGTGTAGTGGTTGTGTAGTGTGATGTCTAAGAAGGTTGTTTACATGTGGTGTATGCTGTGTTACATGATATGTGATTTAAAACTGAAGGAGGTGTGTACTTGTGGTCAGTTTTGTGTTGCATTTTTTGTGTTGTATGATGTGTGAGAGAGTGCATGTCTGTGGTATTTGCTGTGTCATGTTGTGATTTTTGTGTACTACATAAAGAGTTGTGTGCATGTGTTGTGTGTTGTGTTGCATTTTGTGTGTTCCATGATGTTTAAGGAGGTGTGTGTGCACATGGTCAGAGCTGTGTTATGTTCTGTGTGTTGGGTGATGTGTAAGAAGGTGTGGATGCCTGTGGTGGGTGCTTTGTTGAGTTTGAGGGTTGTGTGGCATGGGGTGTGTGCTCTGTTTTGCATTGTTTGTGCTGTGAGATGTGTAAGGTGGTGTTTGTGCATGGTGTGTATGTTGTGGAATATGTCCCTCAATTACAGTTGACTGAGTCTTGCAGATCAAGGCTCTCAGGATTGCCAGTGCTGGTGCCACCCTGTCCTCTGGTGACCATGGGCAGTTATGGCAGTGACATTATCCATATGTGCACAGAACAGTTAGGGCAGATGAGGAAGCCCTGAGTCTGACATATAAGAAAATATCCTAGTCTCCTCCACAAAATTCTAGTGTCCATATGGCAGTGGGCTTGTACGGATGGTGTCCAGCAGGACCCTGCTTACCTATGCCCAGGGGAGGACAGGCTGGGAGCACATTGCCTTCCCTGTGGTAGCCCCAGAAAAACCACCCATGGCTGTGCTCATGTGAAGGTCAGGGATCACAGCAGGCAACTCATGTGGCACTGGAAAGGCCACGGGGTAAGGATCACTCCATGCGTTCAGTGGCTATGTTTGTAGTGCATGGATTATGAGGCTGTAGCCTGCAGTGCCATGTGCAGAAAAGGCTGCTTTAGGAAGCCAGAGCAGGCCCTGCATAGACAAAGGACCGCTCTCCAGACCTTCACTCTCTTTTTTCCACCACTAAAGCCTCCTAACTGAGATGGAGGTCACTCCTGGCCTGCAGGGCAACTCCTGCTCAAGGGATGGTTCCTGACCAGAATAGGGCTGCAGGGTCCTTTCTCTGGCCTGCTGGGCCAGGATGCTCTCTAATGAAAGAAATGCCTTTCTTCTCAATGTTTATCCTTGGGGTTCCCTGGGTAGCCCCAGAACACCTGCATGCTAGGACTGCCATGGGGTTTGGAAAAGAGATGGGGCTAACACTCCCCAACTGACAAACCAACAGAAGCCCAAGTGCTCTGCACGCCTTCTTTCTGTCTCTAAGGCTTTTAGTCTTCCTGTGGCCTTGGTAGGGGGGCTTTGCTGGCTGAGGGTGGGGTCTTGCCACTGGCCAGGGAAGAGGCTGAGCCCCCATCAAGGTGGCAGTGTGGGCTCTTACACAGATAGCATGACATTTGCACAGGGGCAGCAGGGACATGACAAGGACAGCAGGGGTGTCAGAGACCAGAACACCCCAGAGGCCTCTGTTCAACTCCTTGTATCCACTCTCCACTCAAGAGGTGGCCTCATACTTTGCAGCAGGATAAGACAAGTTCACCAAATTGATGGTTCTGGGCGCTCCTTGCAGACAGGGTGCTGGTCAGACTGGTCTTCAGGAAAACCTAGTGATTGTCTCAGCATGGGTGTGTCTTATGCCACACCAGGAGTGAAGCCCAACAGAAATGCCTTCAGGACAGTCCACTCACAGGTCAAGTGTTCAAGGTCAGTCCGTGAATCATCCTCTTCCCAAGAGGACATAGGAGGTGGGATCTGTTGGGGATTCAAGGACCTTAGGTGTGTGCTTGAAGAGGACTGTGGGACCTGGTCTCATCCTGCTTCTCGCTTGCATCCCAGATATGAGGTGGAGAGTTTGCCCTGACACACACTCCTCCATGATATACTGCCTCACCTTAGGCCACAAGCAAGCCTGGACTGAGTCCTTTTGACTGACCCAGAGTGAAAGCAAACTCCTCCTCCTGTAACTCTGGCATTTTTGTTACAACCTGGGAATCTGACTTTCACCCTCCACAGGTGCCTCACTGTGTCCAGCACTTGCTAAGTCACAAGCCATGAGGCATGAAAGGACCTGGGGGACACTCAAAGTTGGGTCATGTCCACTCTGTCCATCAACATGAGAGAAAATCCTCTACAACAATTAATCATGAACAGGTCACTCAAGACCACAGAGCAGAGTTTGAACAGGCCCTGGATGCAGATGCACAGCACCAAGCCCACTCCAGTTCAAAATAGCACTCCCTCCTGATTCTACTCATAAAACTTTCCAAAATGGAAAAGATGTGGGATGTGCTAGATCCTGAGAAGGAGTTAATGGGAAGTGGTGACACGGGACTACAGTAGAATGTTGCAGTCTATATCCTGGTGAAGATCCAGGATGCCCTTAGAGGAGGGCTTTCCCATGCCTCCCATTCCAGTTAGTGTTTCTTTTCAGTGGTGAGAAGAAATTGGCAGCAGCAGAGCATTCAGAGAAATGTCCATAGATGAAGGAAGGAATCTGGGGTCTCTAAGGGACTGGGAGCTTGGAAAGAGACCTGGGAGTTGGGACTCTTTCTGGTGGGAGGAATGACACCCCTCTGGATGAGCCCCTGTAGCAGAGCAGGGCAGTGAACCTTTTAGAGATGCCATGTAGCACAACCAGGAGAGTGTAAGTTGGACAGAGGGTATGTGACTCTAGTCTTGGCCAGGGTAGAAGGATGAATGGCTGGACAAGGAGGCCGGTTATATTAGAATCAGTCCACCAATGGCAGCTTGTGGGACTGGGGCACCAGAGGTCTGCTGATGAGATCAGGTACACTGATATCTCAGGGGCACTGGGAGTTGCAGTCTTGCAACAGGAGAAAGTCATCATGGTTTGGTGGAGATGATGGGGCCACATGCAGTAGGGGAGGATGTCAGGACAGCCTGGGTGAATCTGAAGAAAAATAGGCTGATAAAAGGGACAGATGGGGAGGAGAGAGGGCAGGACAATATGCCCTTCAAGCAGGGACACTGGAAAGAGAGAGGGAGGGAGAGTTGGTGAGGAGAGAGGAGCCAGGCAGGGGTGGGAAGAGAAGGAGAGCTTCCATGGTTAGCTCTCTACATCTGGGAACAGCACCCATATCCAGGGCTTGAGCCAGCTGGCAACATTATCTGCAGAAAATCTTCTTCTCCAGGCTTCCTGACCTCCTAGATGCTATGTCACCTCCATTTACCAGGAGAAACATCACAACACTCAAGCATATGGAAGCAGGTGGCTGTCCAGTATGTGACCCTGAGTAGCCCATAATGTGTGTTCCTGGCCTCTGGGCTGTCCTTCTCCTCCAGGAGGTGGGGATGGTTTGTGGATGTGGGTAGAAGGCCTGGGTGGGCCTGAGGTCTTTGCTGTTTTGGCAGGGTCTGTGCTGTTGTTGTGAAGTGGGAGCTTCAGGACTTTTGGTATCTGGGCTACTTCTCAAACCTCATGCCTCATCTTCAGGGAAAGGACACATCCCCAGTAATGTGGACAGCTCCACTGCATGACATCCCTTGGACAGACTTGGGTGTGCTGAGCTTCCTATGGCACTTGCAAGGGTCCATAGTCCTCTGGGTCTTTGCTCAGTGTTGGGGTGGGAGGAATGGCCAGGAGGCATGGGAAATGGGAGGGTACATTCATTTGCTGTCCTTGAGTCCTGCCCTAGAGCTGTGGAGAGGCCATGCCTTCCAGGCACATGGAGTGACTCAAGGGCCAAGGCTGCTTGTGAAGATGTTCTAGGGACCCTTGGATGCTGCTGGGCATGCAGGGTGGCAGGTTGTTGTAGAGCATGCTGCAGTCACCCCTTCCAGAAAAGATCTGTGCTGAGTCTGGAAACTCAGGTGGCCCATCCAGAAACTGCTCATCACAGTGCTGGCAAACAAGTGACAGAGCCATAGGAGACCAGTCTATCTGCACAGCCTTGGCAGTATGGGGTCCAGGAAGACCCTTGTACCTCTACACAGAAAGTCATTCTGTAGAGTCACAGTTTGGTAGGTGCCATGCTGTGGTGCTGGAACTATAAATGTGGTCTAGAGACCTCCAAGTGACAGTGATGAGAATTTGTGTGCATCAAACTTACTCTCCAGGCCCTATAAAGTAGGTGCCTTCATGACACCCCATTTACATGTAAGACTACTGAGGCCCAGGGAAGTTCAATAACTAACCTGAGGTCACACAGTGAATAAATGGAAGAACAGGTAGAACCAGGCACCCTGGATCTGGGTGTCCATCTCCTCATTATGACTAAGGAACCAGGATCTCAAACATACAGAAAAATCAGTGAACCCTGTGCCCTGAGTGTGGCATTGGGAGTCTCTGGGTCAGTATTTCTGAGGGTTCAGGGTTGCTGTGCACCAGGGGTTAGGGGTACAAAGACAAAAGAAAGAGTGTCCCTACCACACCAGAGCTGCCCTGGGCAGACCAAGTAGCAGAGATGGAGGTGTGATTCTCTGTGGGAGAAACTTTTTGACCAAGTCGATGTAGGCTGATGGAGCCCTGGGCACATCTGGATGATGTGGTCTTTCTCTCTTCATAGGCCTGAAGACACAGGTGTGGGAAGGATGATCTGGGGGCATGGACAGCAGTTAACTGCTCTGTCTCTGACCCCTGACCCCATT
This sequence comes from Sciurus carolinensis, assembly GCF_902686445.1. Taxonomy (NCBI): domain Eukaryota; kingdom Metazoa; phylum Chordata; class Mammalia; order Rodentia; family Sciuridae; genus Sciurus; species Sciurus carolinensis. The sequence continues at coordinate 876,031 of NW_025920135.1, forward strand.
CTTTTATCTTCTAAGAACCTGGGATGTCATCGGGGCCCCTGGGCCTCCTGGATCTCCTTCCTTCATCCAAAACCTTAGCTTTATACCATCTGCAAAGTCCATTTGTGGTGCAGATCCCCAGGATAAGAACCAGGATGACTCTGTGCCAGTTTTCTGCTTACTCAACTGTGGGCTGCCTGCTTCACTGTATGGGTGACCTGGGGTGAAGCTTAGTCACAACAAAGACACCAAGCAGAACATGCAGGCTGGTCACTGTATGAGTTCAGCTCTTGTTCTGACTTCTTTACAGGAGTGTGCTGCTCCTCCTGGGTGAGCCCTGGCCTTTCATGCTGGCACACAAACAGGACAGGATAGAAGGCTGGAATTTCTTTTCTGGGAAGGCAGCGGAGGCAGTCCTCCTCCTGGGATACTGGGAGGACTCAGGGAGATGTGGGTGTGCTGTGAATTGGTCTGCCCCTTCCATCACCACTGAGCCTGGCTACTTGCCGAGGACAATAATACATCATGTGGGGCATGCTCAGGCTTCTCCCAGGAGCCCTGAGCAGCCCATCAGCACATGGCAGGCTATGGTGCGGTCTAAGGCTACCAGTGTTTCTATTGCAGCTGGATCCCAGGAGGGTGGTGTGGTGATAATCCCCACACAAAGCAAACATAAGCTCACAACACCAAGGAAGTCTATCTCCTCAGAGATTGGAGGAATTAGTCCCCTGAGTGGAGGGCAGGCCTCACCCCAGTGTGACTTGGTTGGTCACATATCTCAGGTCCTTTTTTTACTTTCCCATGAAATGAGGCCATTGCTCCCATCAGGAATCCTGATAGCCAGGAATAGAGTTCAAATTCTCACACTCTGCACCTGGAATATTTATCTGATGAAAAGAGTCAGAACTCAGTCAAGCCACACAGGACTGGTGGAAACTGAAACCCTTTCAGGGACCCTTGTCACCAGGACCCCAGCTGATATTGCCCCTCACCCTGTTTTCCCTCTGGTTGCTGAGGCAATGTATTCCTGGGCTCATCCTCAGTCTCTCACTGGCCAGGGAAATTAACTCTGCTAGCCATGTTGGGGGAGCTGAGGACCTTAGTTTTACCCACCTACCCACCTCTGCCATCTGTGTAGACTAGGACAGGGTCTGGACCTGTTGGCCACCATGGCATCTGGATCCATGGGGTACTTGGTGAGGTGATTGCACCCAGGACAAATGATTTCTGACTTGGTCCTGTGATATCATATGCAGTCCCTAGAAGCAGGGAAGAAAGACCATTTAGCAGCTGAAATGATCACTTCCTCCCAGTCCTCTGGCACCAAGCAGAATACAGCTAAGCCCCAAAAAGCCTTGAGAGTGTGGGCAAGACCCAGAAGTGCAAGTTGCTCAAGGACATAAAGAGAAACAGTCAGGCTGTTCAATTTATTCCCAGAGTCACCAACTAGGGCAGAGGACCCTGGAGAGATTGGGTGGGTTCACTTACAGTCTTCATGCTCAGTAGAAGTCAAGCCACCTCTGTCCTCTGGGCTTCTGAAGTGAACTTGTTCTGACCAGTAATTGTCAGCAGAGTGGCATCCTCCAAGATCCTGAGCCCTGAGTCCTGAGTCCATGGATCTGGTCACCATGCAGGCTGTGGAATTCAGGTGAACTCCAGATGTGTTCATCATCTGACCACACCTTGTGGCCACAAATGTTGTAGTCAGGAGTTAGCTGGGACCTGGGCCCCACCCACCAGAGCTGCAGGACCTGTGAAAGTCAGCTGCCCTAAGGCAAGCCAGACACCTGCTCTGCATGCCCACCTACCTGCCTTCCCAGACCAGGGCTGAGATGTCTGCTCTGTTTGCTGTGTCTGTTCCAGCTAGAAGGGCCAGGTGAGACTGTGGGTGCCCTGCCTTGTGTGCCCAGGGACTCTGAAGACATGGCTGATATCCTGAGCATCTGACTGACCTAGGTGAACATGTCCCTAGAAAGACATGCATCTGCTGCACAGGGGAGGAACAGGTCACAGGGTAAGCCTTCCTCAGGGCCTTTGTTTCCTGCCCTGGAGAGAGGACAAGTTGCCATGATACTGATTGGTGGGCTCCCAGAACAATCAGCAGGTTTTCTCCCAGGTGAGCAGGTAGGCAATTGGCCAGGACCAGATGGAGGTCTTAGTAGATTGGTCCTTCCAAACTCCAGGGTACATGCCTGTGGGTGGATGCCTTTAGAGTGGGATGTCTGGGTCTCTGAACTGAGGTATGTCTCCTCCATCAAGGACCAAGGTATCAAGAATACTTGGCCTCAGGTAATCAATTGCTTCCCACCTCCTCTTGCCAGACTGACATGTGATATTTTCTGAATACCTGAGAAAGTGAGTGCCTGCCTTCCTGGAGGGGAGGGACATATGATGAGGTGGGAAATGTGCATCTGGCACCAGGGCCTTCAGCAATAGGGCAGACCCAGGAAGATATCCATTTCTAATCTGGGTAGTGAGATTGGCCATAACTACTCAACATATGCTGTAACTGCTCTGGCCCTGTCCCCACCCTGCAACATGGGAACAGTAGGGCTGCCTCCTTCCAGAGGGCATCAGAAGAACAAACAGATAGTCTGTCCACTCCACACACTGTGAAAAATGCTGGATTCAGATTGCTCCCAAGGGCACCAGGTGTTTAAAAAGCCAGATGAGAAAAAAGGCTATAGGTAGAAACCCTGGTTGTACTCAAGGTGTGCCCTGACCTTGTCACAACTGGATCCTGCCTGGTCACATCTGGGTCCTGACCTGTTCAAACACAGGAACCTGAACTGTTCAAACACAGGGCCCTGATCTGGTCATAACTGGGCCTGACTCAGGTCATACTCTGTATTCTGACCTTGGTCACACATCAGGCTTGGGCCTTTGTCACTTTCTGAGCCCATACACTGGTGAAAAACTAGGTCATAAATTTGGTCATACTCTGGCCTTGAACATACTCACAATCTATAATATGAGCCAGTCCTAATTGAGCCCTGACCTGGTCTCAATTAGCCCTGACCTGGTCACACACTTGTCAGTGACCGTGGGGAACACTGGGCTCTGGCCTAGCACAATGCAGCTATGATCTGGTCGTACACTGGACCCTGATCCTGGTCTCACTTTGGGCCCGAACTCTGATCACACTATGGGTCCTGACACTAGTCACAATCTGGGCCCTGATCTGGTCACCCTCTAATCCTTGAATCTGTTCACATCCTGTACCCTCAGCTGGTCAAAATTGGGCCCTTACCTGGTCACAACTGGGTCCTGACCTGGTTATACTCTGTACTTTCACCTGGTCAAGAACAGGTCCTAATCTTGTCACAACTGGGACCTGACCTGGTCACAATGTGGTCCTGAACAAGTCACACAGTGGGCACTAGCTCTGGTCACACTTTGTACCCTGATCCTGGTTAAACTCTGGTCTTTGATCTTGGGCACATTCCAGGCACTGGTCATGGTTACACACTGGACCCTGGCCTTGGTCACATAGTCACTTTGACACTTGTCACACTCTGGGCAATTATCTTGGTCACACTCTTGGTCCTGGCCCTGGTTACAAACTAGGCCATGAACCTTGTCACACTCTGGACACTGGCCTTGGTCACATACTTGGTCCTGGCCCTGGTAACCCCTGATGGACTTATCTGTGGAGTGGGAGAGTGAGGAGGAAGCATCAGGGAGATCAGGGAGGCTATCATGAGGCCTGAGTGTGCTGAGAGGGCAGGAGTGCATCTCACAGACTTCAATGAACAGCTGTTTGTCTTACCTTTTCCAGGATCCCCAGAGAGCAAACACTTGTCACAGAATTCTTGCTTACACCTGTCCTGGTGTCCACAGGAGCCTGGTTCACTCCAGGGACTTCTAATGAAACACAGGTTTCTGCAGTAGTACCAAGAGACTCAGTGCCACCTAGAGTGCTGGTCCTCACTGTCTTGGCTCCTGCCTCAGAAGTGGTGGGAATTCAGTCAAGGCATGTTACAGAATGCAGGGCTAGGAGTCTAAAGCCAATTCCCCCTGGTGACTGACATGCTTTGTTGTCTTGGTGTGGCATTTCCACACTTCCAACTGCAAGGATTCCAGGAGAAAATGAACACCAAATTGGATTTTTCAGGACATTAAACAGAGTAAGCAAGGACATGGTTTCAGTCCAGGGTGATGCCACTGCTCACCAACTGAGAGCTGGACCCCTTCTGCCTCCAAGGACCATGAAGTTAGATGGTCCTGATTGTAGATGTTTTGTCAAGCCAGCTGAGGCAGAGGCCTCTGGGACTCCCAGCCACAACTCCTCTCAAATATGATTATAGAACTCAAACCCAGAGCAGTCTCAGAGAACCTACGCTCTGTTGCACAACCAGAGGTGAGTAGGGTCCTGGGTGGATATCAGTTCTGTGTGGATAGCACTCGAGTGAGCGGGGGCGAGGTAGGCCAGAGACCATCATGGTTCACCAAGTGGCTGGGGAAGGATGTCACCCATATGGAAACAGATGTATACTGCTTGTACCAGGTTTTGTGATGGTGGTCACAGAGGCAGGCCCAGCATTCCCTGCACAACAAACCTGGTTTCGCCAACTCAACCAGAATCTCAGCTGCCAAGACCCAATTATACACTTGATCCAAGGACTTGGGGATAAAGAGAGCAAGGGCCAGGTCTCACCTGACTGAGATGAACCTTCAGAGCCAGCCTGTAGCCTCCCTCCCTGTCTTCCTTTCAGTCACAGTGATGCCAAGGTCAGCTTTTCCACACTCAAAAACCAAACATTCTTTATTCTAGAGTGGCTATCTTCCAGGAGAACATGTAGTCAGTTCTCTCCTCAGAAACCTGAAGGCCAAGAAATCACCTGCCCTGATCCCTCCAGTGGGTCCTCTAGAGGCACTGACTAGAAAAGCAGGCCAGGGAGGGAGTTTTAAAAGTCCCACAGTCTGCCTGTTGGTCCATGGCTTCTCATTGACTCCTGTCACCAATTGTCTCCCTCTTTTTCCTCTGTGGAAGGGAAGGGTACACTGCTCTCCAATTGCTGCTACACTAGGGCTAGGCTGAAGTTCCTGTGACCATAAACACTTACTAGCACCTCCTTCCTAGCAAAGTTGAGCTCTTCTGAAATGAGGTCTTACTCCATCCATCCTGGAGACCTAACCTGGGAAGACTGAAATCCTCTGGGATGACTGCTGCCATCTCTCAAACTCAGTTGACACTCACACAAGAACATGCCTCAAAATCACATTTGTCCCATCATCCCGTATGTGGGATATCTATGAAAAATTAAATTGAGCAAGATATATAACCCTTGTGATAAACTCAAAATGTTATTTGAGTTTTTATTACATTCATGGAATTGGAAACTTCTTGGGTTAAAAGGGCTCTCCAAACTTAACTACCCTGGGAGAAATCACTTCCCTGCCCAGTCTTCAGCCAAAATGCACTCCTCCTTTCCACAAGAGCTGAGGAATTCTCAGGTAGTGAGAATCTACAAGCAGTGCACTTCAGGTGTCAGCAGTGACTTTCACATCAACCCAGTGTGTGCCCATGGGTGGTGGGAGCAAAAAGCATCCACTAGCACACTGCCTATGAATGCCAGGTGCTGACATTCAGGTTTCTGGCTTCAACCATGAGGCCCAGCTGGAGAGGGATGTGCTCACCTGTTTGTAGGTGCCGTCTGAACTGAACACCCAGGAGACAGAACTCTGAAGACATAGAAGAATAAGTTGAAAGCAGTCTGCCTTAATCCTGACTCCAGATGAAACATCAGGAAAATTTGTTTGAAGCAAACAAAACTGGGCATTTCTCTTTTCTGTGGCCAGCAGAGAGCAGGAGGTGTGTTTTGGGACTGATCTTTCAGCATGTTCTCTGGCCATCTGAAAGGCAATCCCTCCTACTGCTCCCTCTGTTCAATCCCAGGAAGGAAAGGGAGGTGTGTGGTCCTTGGTAGCTGCTTGGATCTCACATGCAGATTGCTGTGGCCTGGTTGTGGTTGGCATGTCAAGCAGGATCCACTGTGAGTAAAGGCTTGAGCTCTGCAGGGTGGCACCAGGTGGAGGTGGGGCACATTTGGAACTTGGCCTAGTGGGCACTCCTGGGATCAGTACAGTGACTCCAAGAATGGGGTCCTCAGGGACAATAGGTGATCCTCACAGAGAGTGGTTATATAGACCAGAGACTGTCTGCTCAACCGGGAGATGGGAAGCTTGCTGCACACACCCTGCTGTTGTGGTGCCCACAGGTTGATCAAGAGGCCCTCACCAGAGCTGCCTGGAGGCAGATTCCATTTCTTAGACACACCAAACTGGAGGGAAATCATCTCTTCTACATACTCAGTTGACTCCAGTGTTTTCTTGCAGAAATTCAAAACTGACCAACAGGAACTTGAACTTCCAGCTCAGTTCTGCAGTCCCATAGTCCAAGATCACAATACGATAACCTTTTTGTGTGGACAGTGCACCTTTCTGGGTGCTGGACACCTCCTCTAGCTGTGTTTCTTATGGCAGAGCCTGTGCTCCTTGGTTCTGCCTCATGAGAGCACTGAGACTCTGTCCCCTGACAAAATCCCCCTTGATACTCCTCAGAGTTGGACATTAAACATGGGGGAGAGGTCACCAAGCATTAAGGCAACACGGTTCCTTCCAAAACACACATCCTTCTCAGACATGACAAATTTATTCATTCCATTTCAGTAGCCCCCAAAGTACACTCAGGTTGCTGGCTCTAGGAGGGAAAGGACCAGGTAAGAGATATGTCCTCCCACCTACCAGTACCTGCCTACTGTGAAGTGCCACTCTACAACTGCCCCTCTGGGGTGCCTAACATGAAGTGTTCCATGGGGGTCCTGGGTGGGCTCCTAGAAGTAACTTTGGGAGGAAACAGACATATCAGGTTTCTGAAAAAGAACAGAAAATTCCTCAAGCTTGAAGGGTTGTACAGGGTCCTATTGAGTGAGTCTGTAGCCCTGCTTGGAGCCTCCAGCTGGGTCACCTGATTTGAGGAGCCTAGTTGGTGGTGCATATTAGGACAGAGGGACATGCAATGGTGCAAAACCCAGAGAGGAAATCACTTCTGATCTATCTGCTTTGTTCCCCAGCTGAGGAGGAGGCCAACTACAGGAATATTCTGTGGGAGCCCACATCAGGAGAGCCACACTGGAAAGTCTATGTCTTCTTTCTTTCTGTGCCCCAGATCACTGTGGGGAGTTTTGTATGACCAGGCTGACCAGATCCCTGTGGCCCCTAGGTCCAAGCCTAGAGTTCATTGAGGTGGGGACTGAAGGTGGGTGGAAACCCCATGAGCACCTGGAGCCCTACTCATAGTGGGAAGCTCTACAGGGCTCTGCAATTGGTCCTCAAATTGGGCTGACAGGACTTCAGGCTCAGGAAACAAGTGAGTTTGTGTGTAATCTTAGATACACTGTGCTTCTTGACTGGCTTCAGGGTGGGTCAGATTTTCAGCTTCCACAACAGCAGGCCTTGTGAAAGAAGGTCTCCTGTTGAAACACAAGGTGACTAAGGATGGCAGGGTGCCCCACCTATGAAGCCAGACACTCAGGAGTCTGAGCAGATGGATCAAATGTGAAGTCACCCTGAGCATAATTCAGAGACCATGTCTCAAAATAAAACAGGAAGAGAGCTTGGGGATAGCTCAGAAGAGGACCCTGGTTCCCAGTCACAGGGCCTTCCTCATACTGACAAGGGGGAGGAGCAGAAGTGGTGATGGACACAGGGCAGGGTCCAGACTGAGGTTGCACCTGGGACCTGAGGAAACCATGAGCTTGGTGCTTAAAAACTTGAGGTTTGGGAACAATGCCACAATAAACATCACCTTGTACCAACAGTTTTTGATAAATTACAGAAACTCTGATCAAGGAGGAACAGGGAGTGAGGAGGGGTGAGCATCTGGGCAACACTGCACCAGGCACCTAGAGGTGTGCATCTGCCAGGTAATAAATGGAAAATGGGAGAGGAGAATGGGGAGACCAGGGGTCCCTGGCTGAGCTCAAGAATACAAGGGTGAGCCTTAGGTCCCTGTGAACAAGGTGGGACAAAGAGACCCCTGGCTTCAGCAGGACTTGGATGTGAAACTGTGCTCTATTACCCTGTATACACAGTCAAGTTGTGACCCCACCCCTGATGCCTATGACAACAGTCACATACTGTCAGGGGCGGGCTCTGAGGGCCCCAGAGCCGCACCCTGGCCTGATCTCTAAGATGGCGCCTGGCAGCTTGCCAGAATAAGCCGTACTCATAAACAAGTTTCAGGAAGTAACTCTGATTGGCTGCTGTATATGAGGCGATTCTTGTATCTGCCTGGAGACTGTTCCTTGATAGTCTGACATTCCTGGTAGTCTACTCTCTGATAGGCTGATGTTCTCAATATAAGTCTGAGACTTGTGGAATGAAGTCCTTTTGGTCTTTTGGTTCCTGTGATGAAGAAGAGTGTACGTGTTGTGATTGTCCCCGCGGGCGGTGGGCGATTATAAGTGGTGCCGAAACCCGGGAATGAAAACTTTACAAGGATAAGTAAGAAAACAAGGTAAGAAATTCTAAAATTTTAACAAGTTAAACTGGTTATAAAAAGGTCAAAAATAAATAAGTGAAAGGCAGCCTTAACGTTCGCGGTACGCGACTATCCGGACTAAGCAGAAAGCGTTCCAAAAAGGAAAGTAAAACAGTGGACTAAAGAAAGGCGGTCCACATTGAAGGTATTAAAGTGAAAGTAGCACGCGAAAGGCAGCTACACCCTGGACTAAGTGGAAAGCAGTCTTTATTAAAGTTAAGGTATTAAAGTGAAAGCAGTGCAAGGACCGCGACTACAGTTATCATTTAGAAAACTATGGGATCAGAAATGTCTAGACTCTGTATGGAGCAACCCATGCGGGAAATGCTAAAGGTGAATGGGACGCCATTAAAAACTAAAACAGCCCGAACCAAATGCAGAGAGGCCATAAAACAAGGGGAAGAGATTTTGGAGGAAATAAAAGAGGAAAGGTCTAAAGCATCAGAAAGGGCGTCAATAAGATCAGAGACAGACAAGAAAAATGAAACTGGGTGTGAGGAACAACTTGTTAGGAAGAGGGAAATCAGTTTAGGGGAGGGTCCCCCATTAGGATTCTGCACTACATTATCCGCCCTTAAGGCCTGCTTCTCTCCAGGACCTCCCAAAGGGGGCTCCAAGTTTCTCCCTAAAGAGCCGTCACCTAAAGAACCACCGGCTCCTCCCCGTTGCATCTCCTTCCAGAAACTCACAAACTCTAACCTCCCCCCTCCCTGTAGGGCCTTCCCGGTAAATGTTAAAATGTTAGTTTGGGAAGGAATGACTACCGATAACAAATTGGCCTGTGCAGGGATGAAAGGTGGCTCCATGGGAAGGTGGATTGTGGCTACCAAAGATATTGGCACACAGCTTCCGCAAGCGAGTGGGCAGATGGAAAGGGATTCCTTATCTTCAAGTCTTTTCTTTCTTGTGCTTCTATGCTAATTCCTTCTCCTCCTCCAACTTTGCCCCACCCAGCCCACCTAGTCCTCTTGCCATGAGGTCCCACATATGCCGGTGTGGAGGGAGTAACCAGCCCAACCATCAGTGGCATGTCCTAGTAAGGAGTATAATAGAGTAGCCCCAGCCCCCACAAATATTGGGAGATAATTGTTTCACAATTTTCTGCATCCAAACCTGAATTGATTACTAACCAGGATTAAGGGTTAAAATGCCCTAGGAATCAAGTTTCTGCTGGAACAATTTCTCCCCTTTCAAATCCAAATCTCAGTCAAGGCTTACATTGAAATGTAAATAGAGAAAGCCTGAAGGCTCAGTAGGAGACCGGTCTCAAATCCAAGAAAAAAAAGGTAAAAAAGAGCCTTACCTAAACTCCAGCAAAAGTAAATTTTATGGTACCTTACTAAAGTAATTAACGGCCGTATCATTTTTCCAGGACTCTTGTTTTTTTTTTCATTATTTTTTTTGAGCTCATGATTTTTTTGATCAGTTCTATTTTTTATTCAACTAGAGTTTTTGAATATCTGTTACATTGCAATGGAGATTCACCTATAAAGTTTCAAGGCCTTTGATTTTCTGTTTTGTGTATGTTGTGCTGTCTGATGTCATGTTTTGTCTGTATCAAAACTGAGCACTCCTAAAATTAAAATTTAAAAATGGATCCAAATACTTTTAATTCATGTGATTTAAAAAGGTTCAATTTAAATTGGGTAAACTAATAGAAGTAAAATGTCTTGAAAATAACTTGCAAGTCTCTAGGTGGTCAAACTAATATAATGTTGATGTTTATAAATTGTCTAACATCAATTTTTCTAGGACTTTCCTCCAACAAGAAAAAGCTGGCAAATACTGTTCAGGGCACTTGTCTAATACCTTGGTTTTTTTTTTTAAGAAAATAAGTGAATTAGAATTGACATGCATGGGATTACTCAAATGTGTTTGTACAAAAAATTGTTTTGTGTCATCACTAAACTAAAAACAAGGTTACTAAGAGTTATGTCCTAACAGGTACAATTCTATACACAAAGGGTTCTAAAAGTTTCAACTGTGTTTCAATTAGAGTACTATAAACAACAAAATATTTAATCTTATTAAAATAGAGTAATTTTTTTAAATTCAGAAATTTCATAAGAGTTGTTTCAGAATGGGAACAAAAAGGGGTCAACAGGAAAGAGAAAATAAAGGTTCTGCGTATGGAAATATATTTAGTAAAAGGGAAAAGGAAAAGTTTCTGGGTAAGAAAGTGCTTGTGTGATGAAATAAATGAGGGTCTAAGTAAGTGCTAAGAAAGTCTATGTAAGTAAAGGGCAAGTTTCAACAAGTTTGCATGTAACTAAGTTGGTTGTATGTATGTGAAACATTTAAAGCTATTTAAGGTTTTTCCTAAGGTGAAATACTAATGTTCTAATATAAACCGAAGTTTAATCTATATGGTAAAATGACATGGTAAAATAACAAGGGTTTCTTAGAAACACTAATTTACTCTTAACTTTGTGTCTATTAAGTTTTATTCTTTAGAACAATTAGTCTTAAAAATAGGGGTTTATACAATTATGGTTAAGCAACTGTTAGAGTATTGTATTATGTTATAGAGTCTAAATTTTTCTTTAAACCAATTTCTCACTAAATTTGAAATAACTCTAACCACAGGTATACCTTATAACCCACAAGGACAAGGTATTGTTGAACGTGCACATCTCACCCTCAAAAATACTCTTTATAAACAAAAAGGGGCAATAGGGGAGACCTTCAGGTCCCCTAAAGATATACTTTCTCTTTGCCTCTTTATTTTAAATTTTTTAACTCTGGGTAATCAGGGTCGCTCTGCCGCTGAGAGACATTTCAATCATAAACAACATGATAGAGTGACGGTAAAATAGAAGGATGTTCTTACAGGACAATGGAATGGCCCGGACCCGGTGCTTTATTGGAGCCGTGTCTCGGTTTGTGTGTTTCCACAGGACAAAACATCGCCTATCTGGGTTCCTGAGCGACTAACTTGACCAGTGCCAATGCTACCAACAAGTAACTCAGACCAACAAAATGAAGATGCTGAACATACTCCTGATGACCATGATGCTCGTAGCCTTTCCCCCCTTGAACTAACTTACAACCTCTTTTCAGTCTCTTAGGAGGAACAGTTCAATTATGTACCTTTCCACCTACCCCAGTTTGTGTTTTTCCCCCTTTTATGTTTCTGCTAACTAATGAAACAACTGTTTCTCTCAATTGTACTGTAGTTTCGTGCTATCTCTCTCAATGTTGGAATGCTTCCAGGTTCTCGTGGGCAGTCTTAATGCATATTCCTACCTTCCTACCAGTCCCAGTCTCTGTTACAGATACAGAACTGCCAGTGTTACTATCAAGAAACAGAAGAGATTTTGGGATCACAGCAGCTGTGATCACTGCCATTGCAGCCTCTGCAGCAGCAGCATTGACACAACCATACAGACAGCAACAACAATCACTTGGCTGAAAATACAGCTGCAGCCTTACAGACTAAAGAGACCCTAAACCAACATCTAACAGCAGGCATACTCCTTGTAAATCAAAGAGTGGACTTACTACAAGAACAAGTGGATATCCTGCAAGAACCTTTGGGACTGGGATGTGTTTATCCTTTAAGAGCAATGTGTGTCACCCCTATTGCTTATAATAACCTTAGCTCTGCGGCTATGTTATCTAAAAATCTCTCTGTCTACCTTACTGGCAATTGGTCATCTACGTTTGATAATTTAACCAGTCAGCTATGAACTGAAATACTCAGAGTCAATGCCACCAGGGTTCAAGTTGCAATGGTATCCGAGATGTTCTCTTTGTTATCTAAAGCCCTGGGATTGACAAAACAGTGGGCTGGAACAGTAGTTGTTCTGATTATTATCTGCTTAGGGATAGCCTATATTATACACAGCCAAATCAGAGCTCGCCAAGATGCCCGATGTCATCAACGGGCTATAGTACAGGCCTTGACAGCCATTGAGACAGGCATATCCCCCCAAGTATGGCTAAGCATGCTGGACCAGTAGTGAAAGACGGGTAAGATCCGTGGAAATGCATACCAACCTAAGACAGGGTTCTGACGCTTGGAGGTCATAATTCCAATGACGGGTAAGGATGTAATTTGCCATGGACAACCTAAGACAGGTATGGTCCCAAGTCATCTTTACTTTATTTAAAGAATAAGGGGGAGATGTCAGGGGTGGGCTCTGAGGACCCCAGAGCCGCACCATGGCCTGATCTCTAAGATGGTGCCTGGCAGCTTGCCAGACTTAGCTGCACTCGTAAACAAGTTTCAGGAAGTAACTCTGGTTGGCTGTTGTACACGAGGTGATCCTGGTATCTGCCTGGAGACTGTTCCTTGAAAGGCTGACTTTCCTGGTATTCTACTCTCTGATAGGCTGATGTTCTTTATAGTGGTTACTATTTGTCTGGTTTTTCTTTTTTTTTTTTTTGAGAGCCTAATAATATGAACTTGTGTGTAATCAATTGAACAATTACAGTAAATGTAAATGTGTCTTTCCCTACCTTTTTTGTGTGTGTTTGATGTGTGTATCATATGATACAAGTTCATATTATTAGGCTCTCAAAAAAAAAAAAAGAAAAACCAGACAAATATTAACCATTATAAAGAATCTTAATTTTAACTAAGTTAAAATTTAGCAGCCATATGCATGTGGAATAATGTTCCCTCCATTGTATAATCATAATTCATGGACTGGGATTGAAGAAAAATTAGTCATTATTGATATAGAACTTTTTAGGCATCACTGAGTTAATAGTAATCAAGTCAGCAGGAAAATCAAATGTGATGAAATGTACATATATTTGTATGGTCATGCCTGGCATTGTTGAATGTCACTTCTATACATTTACCAGTGCATAAAATTGAATCATATTATGAGAGTCATGTACAAAAGAGTTTGATAAATATATTAGTATGTGCAGTTCAAAAGGAGATATCTCACAGTCTTTGCTCCACTTACATATGGCACATTATGCAAATACCATGCATAACATGAATTGACACAGTAAATATATCTTGGCATTAAATAATTAATTTTTCTATGTTCACATATGAATAAACTATCAGTGAAACTTCACATAGTGTACAGTCAAAACAATGGAATACAAATTAGAGGAAGTTACACTACATGTTTATATGATATATAAAACTATGTTACTGCCTTGCATGGGTAAAAAATCAAATAAAATATTAGTAAATATTCAAACATGTTAGAAATTGGAATAATTTTATTTTGTGTGCATGCATAAATTGTGTGTGTTCACAGAATGTGCCACATATCAGATTCTTGCTGTATGTAAATGGATAGAAAAATGTATATAAACACGAAGAAAAATTTACATCTCTTTCTTTTATTTACTTTCTCAGAGAAGTTGACTATGGAGAAAGTGAACATGGGATGAAGTGTGAACATGATATAAACTGAGGGGATGAAATTATTATTATAAGAGCTACATATGAATACCTGTGAACAATATGAAAGAATGAATGAGCAGAAAATACATTAAGTTCTGAGGAAGATATGAGTGTACTAGCAGCTTCAAATAGGCTCAAAGTAGTACAAATTTCAAGAGCTGGACTGACACACTCATTCAAGAAAAACAAAACATCCATGTATTTTCATGGTGAATATGCTCAAACTTATTTCTGTGTAGATTCATCTGCACTCCCTACATTAATCTCTCATTTTCTGATAAATTTCCACATTGAATACATGAATGTTCAAGGCTCAGTTTCTTAATAACAATTATGGTCTACATCCTTTCTTTTCAAAATATCCTAGAAGAAAAATTGAGCTCAAAATAATCAATGATTTTATGAGTGTACACCATCTTTAAATTTTGGATCAACTTCCATAGTTCTGTATACTTCTATAAATATCAGATGAAGATATCCAATTCCAGTAATATCCAATCACAAAACTATTATTATACCATGTTTTACATTTACTTTAGAAATTCAAATGTGAAATTTGCCTTTTTGAATGACTAAATAATGGTGAGACTATTACCCATGACTGGTAACAATGACTGAATAAGGCTATTGATGAATCAAATATGTATTTGTTGTCACAGATCCCAGATATTGCCTTGTATTAACTTGTATTTCTTGCTGTTACTTTTGGCATTTACTTCTCATTGTTCAAGAAGTTCTAACAGGTTACTACTGATTCATATGTCATGACTGTGGTCTGGACTCAGGGAGCAGGAGACATTTCCTCAGCAACAATGTGTGTATCCTCTGTGTGCAAGCAAATTCTTATGAATGGACATGTTTAGGCAGCTTTAAAGGTGGGATCTGAGTCTCAGTAGAAGGTGCTAGTACAACAAATGCTGACTTCAATTTTCTTTCCCACATAGAACAGGAATTCAGGGAAGAGGAGATAGCACTGGGACATCTAGGCAGGGACATTGAGGCAAGGTACTTTTAAGAAGAGGGCAAATTTCCTCAGCACAGAGATCTCCCCATGAACACAGGGTAAACTTAATGAGATAGTTGGCAAAATTGACCAGAAAATTTTCAATCACAGGGCACAGACTCAAGTTCACAATCTCATATTAACTCCTTTCTATTCTGTATATCCCACTTTCTCCTTGTTGTAGTACTGCTCTCATACAAATAGCTGTTTTTACTCATGCCAATTTGAAAGAATAGTTTCACAATTATTTGAAAAAAATCAATCCAAATAATATCCATGTAACCACTTTCTAGCTTTCTCCAGTACATTTATATATACAACCCCAGTGAGAAAAAAACTGAAAGAATTGAAAATTAATTTTGATGTATCACATGGTCAGCTGATTCCCTTTTCCTGGGTCCTCAGTTGGCATAACATTATATTAGAACAGTGTGATAGAGGAATGTGGTTTACCTCATAGTAGCCAGAAAGGCCTATTGAATTGGGTGCGCTTTCAACAATTTTTAATTTATGTTATTGCCTAACTTGCAATCAAGGCCACCAAAATATTGTTAACCAAGTTTAAAAATTTAATATTTAACACCATATACTTAAATACAAATTATGTATCACACTTTGATTAACCATTTCCCCTTAATATGATATAATTATTGTAAGTAGTAAATTGTGATACTTGTTTAATATTCATTTTCTTCTTTTTGCCCCTCGAAATAAGGAAGAAAATATTTTACAAAAATGAAGTTTGTCATTGACATTGTATATAAATAACTTGAATGATGTGAAGCTCAGTATCTGGACTGTAGGTTTAAGATGATTATCCTGAGGTTAAAAGCCACACTAGAATAGATATAGACTTAAGGAGATGTAAGTTGAACTCAAAGTGAGAAGCAAAATTATTTTATCCTTAACAGCTCTGCAATCAGCAAGTGAGTTGTATGCAGTGGCATTAGCATTCATCTACTCAGTGGTTTATCTTTCACTGGAAAGTTTCTCTACCTTCCCACTCTGTGTGTGCATGTAGATTGGATAAGCCAAGTGAGATCCATATTTCACTACATGGCCTTCAGGACAAAGCAAGAAGTAAACACCTCTTCATGCATGTTGGACAATATGTGGTGACAATTTCAAAGTTGAAAATAAAGATATAGGAGTGAGGTAATTGCTAAATATGCCTTCACAGTTTTAGGTAAGCATTAGACAGGATGGACATAAGAGCTACATTTTCTTTATCAATCCTAAGTTTACAAATTTATTAAGGTTGTCTTTCCTCAATTTCTCATTACTTGAAAGTTTTGATTGTCATAACTGTAGATTTAATTTTCAGAACATCTCAACTAAATCTTAATGTGTTGTTTTGCCTTAACAAATAAACATCACGTTCAGGTGCTGGTTAACCAATGTACCTTAGTTGTTATAAATATATTTAATAAGGTTAATTGATTTGATATAAATAAATTGATTTTGTAAATTTCAGAAATTAGCAGCACATTTTCATCATGAGGCTTTATACTTAAACAGTAAGGAATGGACTTAAACTCACTGATGCACCATGTCATTGATTGATTACAAAGATTCACTGAGAAAGTTTGGAGGACTTCTAACGTCAACTTTGATCATTTACATTATTTATTTTAATTTTCATTTGTTACCCTAATAACCAACATGGCACTTTCAATACATTTGAATGTTTTATTTCTAGTATTTTAAAGCATTAATGGTAATAATTCTCCCTCTTTTTTCCTACTCCTATTTTGTACTTGTTCCAATTAATGCATATTTTTTCTTTTAATAAATTAACTTCTACAGCACATAACCCCTATTCATTTTATTCCTTATACTTGGGTGGGTGTTATTTCTTTGTGTGGGCTATATTTTGTTTCTTAATTCATTTTGCTCCACCTATCCAGCCCATTTTTGTTCTCATGTAATATTACATCAAATTGACTCTATTTAATGACTAATTTTTCTATTTGTTTTAGAACTCTACTTCAAGCTTGTATCTGAATTATAGGAAGTTTGGAGAACAATATCAACACATTTTTCACTTCTATTAAGGTTGAATAGTACATTTATTTACACATAACTGACAGTATTACACAGGGTTCAGTGACTGATCTCTCACTGTTGCTGTTACTGGTATCAGCAAGGACCACATATTGAGTTTAAGCATCAATAACTTGGTATTTGCTCAAACCGGTGCCCTTAAAAGAAAATAAGTAAAAAAAAAATCCCTCGTTAAAATGAAGAATGAGTAAGTTTGATCAGACATGTAAGCAACTGAAAATGCAAGGGAGCAAACCATTCTGGACAATCCATAGACCTTCAGGAAAATTAGTCTCCTGATACCACAATGGAGAACATTTCAGAATAAAAAAGTAGAAATCTTGTAGTTAAAATGTTCCATGAACTAAAAGAAGCTGTAAGGAGTGAAATTATAAAACAGAGGAAGTGAAAGTTTATTTCAACAGAGAAAGATTCTGAAAAAGAAACAAATGGAAGTCCTCAAAATGACTTAATTAGTCATGTTAAAAATTTAATAGAGAAATAACAAGATGGCTGGTTAGAGTGAGACAACATTTCTCCTAGCTCAGGTATCTATAATTCAAGTGACTGAAAGATTACCTCTTCCCTAGGTTTAGAGTAAAAAATTCTGAGACTGAAGTAGAAACCTGCCATATTATTCAACTCAATGAAATGTATGTTTAAAAAATCACACTGCAATTATCAATTCTCCACAGAGAAGCATTTCAGAAACAATTTCTTGAATACAGCTCAGTGACACAAATGTAAACTGGAAACCCAGATTCATTAGTTCAGTGCTATGTCTGAATAAACCTGAGATAAAGAATTAACTTTGTCAAAAAAAAATCTGTGGAAAATCATAAATGGAGAGCATTTTGCCTGGGGGAACGCAGCTTGGATAGGCTAGATAGAACCCAATTCTCCTCTACCTTGTGTGTCCTGCAGCTCATAGGATCAAACATAGCCAACTGGAGCAGGTTAGAAAGTTGAATTAGTGGTGTTGAGAGCATTGGCCTTCAACTTGCCTGAGCAAAAATCCTGGCAAATGCCCAGTCCTGAACCATTCTAGAAACCACTTTGACCTCCTGAACTCACAACACTCAGTCTTCTAGCACCCCAAGCCCCTGATAAACCCACTATTCCACATAGTGAGACTGCAGTTCCACTGCCATCCCACAGCCTGAACTACTAGGCATCCACTTCCACAAGGCCTAACTGAGTAAGCATAGTGCTACACCACCAGTCTTCAAGTCCCATCACTGGGCACTGAACCATCTGGACAGGTCAGGTAGCCTGTTAGACATAAATAAGCATTTTTCCAGGCAGCTCCAGCCCAGGCTGCTTGGCCACCCACTCTGTGGACTAGCCCACATGACCCAGCCAGTTCTTTTGCTATGCAGACTTACCAGCTTACCTCTTCAATGCCTTGCCAAACTAAACTCTGCCAACTTGGCTGACTAAAAATCTATTGCACCACCTCACCCATCTTGCTGCTTACCTGCCCAGCAATAGCCCAGTTGTCCTGGCATGATTGTTTAATGTCAATCCTGCAGGTCTTAGCCAGCTGCTCCGCCAGAGGGCTTTCAGCATGCCCTGCCCACAACAATCTCTCAAAAATAGAAGTTTGGAAGTCTTAACCTCCAAGTGTCAATTTGTCAAATAACACAATATAAAAAGAGGACTCCACAAAACATTACTCAAACACCCTGCCTTAGTTCATCACTAAAGAAGAAATAAGAAAATCACTTGAGCACAGAGAAAAAACATATTTATTCACTGATTATTCTGTCCACCATAGTGAAAAGGACTCCTTAGTTTCTTACTTTATCAACTTTTTACCAAGATTTTCCTCTTTTTGCTCTTGTTTTATTTTGCTCTTTCTTAATTTTTTTTGTTCTGTTTGAATTTCTACTGATTGATTCAGGACTGCTACACACACACACACACACACACACACACACACACTTTTTTTCTCACTTATGCTCTTTTTGAGCTTTTTAATGTTATTCCTTTTTTGTTCTTTTTAGTTACACATGACAGCAGAATGTATTTTGACATATACACAAATGGAATATAACTTCCCATTTCTATGACTGTACATTACATGGTATTATAATGGTATTGTATTCCTGTATGAATATAGGATAATAATGTGCCACTCATTCTATTATCTTCCCATTTCCATGCCCCAACCTGCCCGTACAATCTGGTGAACCTACACCTCTCCCTTCCCACCTATTGTGAATCAGAACCCACATAGCAGAGAAAATATTCACCCTTTGCTGATGTAGGAATGATTAATTTTCCTTAGCATTGTAACCTACATTTCCATTTACTTACAACCAATGTCATAACTTCATTTTTTTAATGGCTGAGCAATTATACATTGGTAAAATTTAATATATTTTCTTTAACCATTCATCTTTTTAAGGACATCTAAATTGGTTTTATAGCTTAGCTATTGTGAAATGAGTTGCTATAAACTTTTCCACATCACTATAGTGTGTTGATTTTAAGTCCTTTTGTTATATGTTAATGAGTGGGAAAATAAGGTCAAATGGTGGTTTTATCCTAAGTTTTCTGAGGAATCTATATGCTTTTCATATTGATCGTACAAATTTGTATTCTCTCCTGCATGGTATGTGTGTACCTTTTCCCCCACATCCTCACCAACATTTATTGTTACTTGTATTCTTTATTTTTGCCACTGCAACTGTAGCTGGATAAAATCTGTGTAGTTTTAATTTACATTTTTCAAATTGCTAAGAATGCTGTACTTTTTAAATATATTTCTTGACCATTTGCATTTCCTTTTCAGTGAAGGTTCTGTACATATCCTTTGCCCATTTAGTGTTTTGGTTATTTGTTTTGGGGATGTTAAGTTTTTGCAAATCTTTATATATCCTGGAGAGTAATGGTGTATCTGAGGTGCAGGTGGCACAGATTCTCCCATTCTAGAGAATCTCAATTTATGTTATTGATTGTTTCCTTTCTGTGAAGAAGTTTTGTAGTTTAATACAATCCCATTTATTGATTCCTTATTTTATTTTATTTTATTTTTTGTGCTTTTTGAGTCTGGTTGGGGAAATCAGTTCCTAAAATGATATAACAGAGATTTAGGTGTATATTTTTTTTCTAGTTGGGGCAGGGTATTTTCTGTGATATTTAGGTACATGGTCATGTAGAATTGAATTTTACACAGATCGAGAGATAGGTGTCTAATTTCATTTTCTTACAGATGGATATCCAATTTTTCTGTACTGTTTATTGAAGAGGCTATATTTTCTTCAATGTATTTATGGTGCCTCTGTTTAATATGAGATAATTGTATTTTTGTGAGTGTGCCTCCATGTCTTCTATTATGTACCATTGGTATTCATGTCTGCATTTGTTCCAGTACCAATATGTTTGTGATACAATACCTCTGTATTACAATTTAAGGTTTGGTATTGTGATACCTTCTGCTTCATTTTCTTGCTGAGTATTCATTTAACCATTATGAACACCTTATTTTCCAAAGTAATATTATGGCTGTATTTTCTGAGTCTGTAAAAGTGTCATAGGAATATTAATTGGAATTGCAATTTATCTGTATAGCACGTTTTGTTTTATGACCATTTGCCAATGTGAATTTGCCTTTCCAAGAAATGAGTTGGTAATCTTTCTCTCTTCTAAGGTATTTTTAGATTTCTTCCTTTATTGTACTGTTTTTATTGTAGTAATCTTTCACATCTTTTGTTAGATATATTCCCAAATATTTTGAGGCTATTAAGACTGTGATAGTTTCTTTAATTTTTATTTCAGTTTATTCATCTGTTAGGAATATAATTGATTTATAGGTGTTTATTTTATATCATGTTACTTTTCTAAATTCCTTCATGAGTTCTAGAAGTTTTCTGGTGGAGTTTTTTGGATCTTCTAAATCTAGAATCATGTACTTATCAAACAGGGAAAGTTTCCAATTTGTATCCCTTTAATATCTTTCTTCTTTCTAATTATTCAGTCTAGAGTTACTAAGACAATTTTGGATAGAATTGATGAATGATGGCATCTCTGTTTTATTCCAGTTCTAAGAGAGAATGATTTCAATATATCTCATCTCAGTTTGATGTTTTTCTTGGGGTTAGCATGTATAGTTTTTAAAATGTTAAGTTATGTTTATACCATCCCTATCTTTTCTTGTGTTTTGAACATAAGTTGATTCTGTTTTTAGGCAAATGGTTTTTGTACATCTATGATATAACCATAAGATTCTTATCTTTAAGTCTATTGATATCATAAATTTCATCCATTAAATTTGTATGTGGAGTCATCTTTGCATACCTGGGATGAATCCCCCCTTGTATTTGTATGCAAGATGCTGGAATTTTAGAGAATTTTTGCATATATAATTATCAGGGATATTGGTATGAAAATTTCTTTCCTTTGATGTGTCTTTTGTTTTGGTATGAGGGTAACATCAAAGGTTCATAGAATGACTTTGAAAGAGTTTCCTCCTTTTCTATTTCATGAAATCATTTAAGGATAATTGGTTTCTGTGCTTCTTTGAAGGTCTGGTAGAACTTGACTGAGAGTCTGTTGGTTCTTGGCTTTGCTTTGATTAGTTGGTAGGGTTTTGATAGTGCCTTTAATATTCATTGGTTAAAATTTATCTATGCATATTTTCTATTTTCTCCTGATACAACATGTGTCAGTCATATGTTTGTAGAAATTTGTTTTTTTTTGTCATTTTCTATTTTTTGAAAGTGTAAATATTCAACTAGGTTGTGAATATTGTGTGTATTTTAGCAGTATCCATTGTGATATTTTTTCACCATGAATTTTTGTAGTTTGAATTTTTCTCTTTTTTTGTTAACTTTCATATGAGTTAATCAATTTTATTGATTTTTTAAAAATAAATAACTTTTGTTTTGTGGATTATTTGAACTCCTGCATGTTTACCAGGTTCATGTGAATAATATAATTCCAATCCTTTGGCCTTTATTCTGTGAATATATTTGCCAAAGAGGTAAGTCTCTTGGAGACACAATGTTGTTGGGTCTTGTATTTTACTCCAGTCTGTTATTCTATGTCTTTCAATTAATTGGGATAGGATATTTTCTTCTCAGGATAGTATAGCAATATGATTTTTATTCATCATCATTTGGATTTATATCTGATTTTTAATTTGAATTGGTCCTTTTTCAATTTCCTCTCTTTCAGCTGATATTTTAATTAATTTCTCTCTTGTTTTCATTGATGATTTGTTCTTTTTTAGGACATTTAGATATAATATTAGGTTATTTATTTGGTGACATTCTATTCTTTTAATGAATAATCTTAATATAATAAAATTTTCTATTAGCACTGACTTCATAGTGTCATAGTGAATTTGATATGTTTTATTGCTATTTTTATTGTACTCTAAGTATTTTTATGTTTCATCCCTTATTTATTTCTATCCATTCTTAATCCAACAGCATATTATTTAGTTCCAGGTGTTAGAATAATTTCTATTTTTTATTTTATCAATGGCTTATAATTTCATTGTATTATTATCTGATAGGATCCAATGTATTATCTGTAATTTTTTATTTGCTTAGACATGCTTTATGACCTAATATATGGTCCATTTTAGGGAAGCATCCACTTGCTTTTGTAAAGAAAGTATATTTGCAAGTGGATGAATAATCCACTATATATATATAGTTTAAGTTTAATTATTAATTGTATTTTTATTTGTATAACTTGTTTATTTCATTTTTGTTTGGAGGATCAATCCAATGTGAGAGAGTTGTGTTAAAGTCACCCAGTATTATTGTTTTGTGCTATGTTTCATTCTGAAATTGGGAATGGGTTGTATAATATATTGTACATAGACTTTCCATTGTTTGGGCCATAAGTATTTACAATTGTTGCCTCATTGATGTAAAATTCCCTTAGGAAGTATGTAATGACCTTCATTGTTTCTTCTGATTAACTGTGGTTTGAAGTCCACTGAATCTGAAATGGGAAGGGAACTCCTGCATGTTTACCAGGTTCATGTGAATAATGTACATCCAATCCTTTGGTCTTTATTCTGTGAATATATTTGCCAAAGTGGTAAGACTCTTGGAGACACAATGTTGTTGGGTCTTGTATTTTACTCCAGTCTGTTATTCTATGTCTTTCAATTAATTGGGATAGGATATTTTCTTCTCAGGATATTATAACAATATGATTTTTATTTATATCTGATTTTTATATTTGATTTATATCTGATTTTTAATTTGAATTAGTTTACCCACTGATTCACTGTTCTTTTTGCTTAGTCCCTCCCTTTGCTGGTATTCTCTTATCTTTAATGAAATATCTTATTGAGTAAGTCTTATAGTGCAGGTTTTTTAGTTTTGAATTTATTTAACAGCTGCTTACCATGGAAGATTTTTATTTCATTCTCAAATATGAAATTCACTTTTATAAGTTATAATAAGCTTGGATGAGAACAGTTTTTTTTTAGAACTTGATATATATTATTCCAAGACATCCTTGCTTTGAGGGTGTGGTTTTTGAGATCAGCTGAGGCCTGGATTATTTTTCTGTCTAAATCTTAATTGCCATTTTTCTCTATCAGACTTTATAATTCTACATATATTTTGTATGTGATGCATTTTATAATAATGTACCATATTTTGTGTCATATAATTTTGTGTATTTGGGGTCCTGTTAGTCTTCTATATTTCACTTTCCATTTAATTCTTAATACTTCAAAAATTTTCTGACATTGTTTCTTTGAAGAAACTGTTCATTTCTCTCATTTGTATCTCCAAGCTTTCATCAATCTCAATAAGATTAAAATTTGGTCTCTTCAGGTTACCCCATATTTCTTGGAAGTTCTTTTCATGGTCTTATAACATCTTATTTCCATGGTCAACTTCATTTTTCATATTTTATGTTTTGTCTTAATTGCCTGAAACTCTGTTTTCCAAGTGAGCTCACCTGTTGGTGATGCTGTCAATACAAATTTTTTTTTGGTATTGATTCCTTTATTTTGAGGAGTTATGCTTGGTTTTACTTTCAGAATCTCTATATCTTTAATAAAATTTTCTTTCACTTTCTGTATTTTCTCTCTGATTTCAGTCCCCACCCTGATCTTTACTTTGCAGATCAGTTTATTTACATTATATATTCCTTCTCTGATATTTCTTCCACTTTACTCTCAATGTATTCTTTAATGGAGTATCTTGGTTTGTTTGGGGAGAATTTTCTCTGAATTTTTATGTATCTGTGTGTCTATCCATCTAAATATATGGTTCTGAGGAATTAGAGTTTCTACTGTGTGTACTTCTAGTGTCCCTGTATGCTTCCAGTAGCACCTTGCTTAAAAGTAGACAAAAAATAACAGCATGCAATGCAAAACATGTGCACCATTTAAATTCTTCTAACTCTGATATCTAAAATGTTGATTATCACAATACACATAAATGGTATGCTCAGATATTGCCTATAATATAAACAGAAAGATTGCAATAAGTTTTACAATTTCAAACACTGAAGAGGTACCCAATAGAAGTGATATAGAGTGAGATGATTATGTGGGGAGAGGAGAAAAGATAGAAGTAAATTTTGAAAGATGAATGAAAAAAGGAGAAATAATATCCATGAAAAGTTAACATATTCTTTCTGTTGTAGTTCAAAAGTTTCACAGCTTCTCTTCTTAACAGTTTTTTGCAGGGTAATGAGGAGCATGAAGCTTCACTCTGCACTGCTGGAGTGAGAAACATAATCCCACTGGCATAATTCCTGGAGACTGTGTCTAGCATTAGGTGGGCTGTAGGATCTTCATTGAATGCCAATTTTTCTGGAGATTTTAAATCAGCACAACTAGAGAGACCAGTAATTGCTGGTTCATGCTAGAAAATTGTACACTGGGGGATCTCATGTGTGTTCCACTCATGTGGTGAAAGAACTAAATTTATTACATACATAATCTTTAGCCTCCACATTTTATGGTTTATGATTTAAAATCCAAGCTCTATATCACCTACCACTGCTCTTCTGTATTCCCTGCCAGATACATCTTTCCAAGCTGGGGCTGCAAGTTTCAAACATGAGTGCTAGAAATCTCTTTCCTCAGCTACTGTCCTATATGCTGCAGGTGCAAAATGTTATCTTTAATTGTACTCTGCATGCCTGTTATCTTTAATTGTACTCTGCTTGCCACCTCAAGAGGTGGTGGATTCTTTCTTACACATGGTTAATGTGCAGCACAAGCACACATTTCAGTTTAGTAGGACAATGTCCTTAAATACTCCATATTCAGACAGGTCTCAGGCCTCCTAAAAATGTGGGATATTTAGTGAACTTATCACTCCACTTTTCTAGTGGACAGACCATCTTTGTTGTGTTTTCTTCCTGCATAGCCATGGTAGTTACTGTGCTGCTGGGATTTTATTTCTTATTTTATGTTATCCAGCATCTGAGTTTCTAGTCTGCTTGGAAAATCCAGTTTTAATTTAAATAAAGTCTTTCATTTTGTTGTTGTTGCAGTTCACCCATTTAGCTGAGAACTGCCTGTTTGATTTCTTATTTTCTCTCAACAGAGCAGGCAGAAAAGCTATCTTCTCTATTCTGTCATCTTGAAAATTTTTTTGAGTTTTAGAAGCATATTTTTCCTTGCTCTGTATTTTGACATAAAAAAGCAAAGAGCTCCACAGACTGATGGGAAAATTGTATCACTTGCAGGTATTACATATAAAGTAGGGGTTTCTATCCTCATATCAGATGAACTGGACATCAAGGCAAAGTTAATCAAAAGGCTACAAAGAATGCCTTTTCGTGATTTTTAAGGGAAGTTTATATCAACAAGAAGTAAACAGTCATAAATATTTATGCCCCCCAAATGGAGAATCTACATATATCAGGAAAACCACTTTTAAATTCAATAATCAAAGAGATCACAACACAATAGCTTTGGGTAAGTTTAATATACCTCTCTCATCATTGCATAGATCCTCAAGCAAAATGTAAGTATAAATGATGTAGAAATGCAATTAATTATTTTAACTAACAAACATATATGGAATATTTTATACATCAAAGATTGAATATATTTTCTTCTTAGCAACACATGGATTCTTCTCAGAAATAGGTCACACAGCCTACAAAGTAATTCTTAGCAAATAAAAAAGTAGAGGTTTTTTTGAATTCTATTTGTTTATAAGGATAGGAATTTGGAAATCAAAAATAAAATTAAAATAAAAGCTAATGTATCACATGGAGGTTTAATAATATGCTGTTGATTTATTGATGTATACAAGAAAATATCAGGGAGAAAGTAAAAAAAATACTTAGGAATAGATAATAATGCCATATACAAACTTTTCTTGGACACTATGTAGGCAGTATTAAGAGGAAAGTTTAATACACAGAGCTTTTCATTAAAAAAGTAGCAAGTCACTAAATAAATATAATAGTGTATATCTCAAAGCCATTGGAAAAGAAGAAAATAACAACAAAAGGAGAACATTGGAAATAATTAAAATTATAGCTAAATTCAATGAAAATAAAATAAATATTTTTAAAAAATGACCTAGCACAAAATTCATTTTTTGAAAAAATAAGAAAAAGTGTTAGAGCTATAGTAATGCTAATGAAGAAATATAAGAAACTCCATTTACTAATATTTTGGTGAAAAGCAAAATGTCAACATGAGCACTACTGAAATAGATATAATCAAATACAATTTTGATTCTCTGTACTCCAATGAAATAAATAATTCTCAAAAAATTTCTACAGACATATGACTTAATCATACTGAATCAGAAGGATATATAAAATATAAATATGTCAATTTTAGAAATAAACCTGAAGACACTTTCAAAACCTACCACAAAAGAAAAGCCCAATCCTGGACAGACTCCCATCTAATTTCTTTCAGAACTCCAACGTATTTAATACCAAAACTACTCAATTGTTTTATGACAGAAGAGAAGGATACCTTTCCAAATTCATTCCTTGAAGCTAGTATCACTCTGATACTGAAATCAAAAAGATACAATGAAGGAAAGAAAATTTTTGGTCAAAATCCATCTTGAAGTTAGACACAAAACATATTGATAAAATGCTGGCAAATCACATATAAAACTACATTTGAAAGAGTGCACCAAAATTAAATGCAGTTCATTCCAGGAATGCAAACCTGGTTCAATATATAAAATTACTAACTTAAATTCATCACATCAAAAGAGTTAAAGACAAGAATCACGTGCCTATCTCAATGGATGAACTGAAAGCATTTGGCAAAATTTTGCATCCACTCATTCTCAAAACACTACAAAATAAAAATCTAGGAATAGCAGAAACATGTATTAACATTGTAAAAGCTCTATTTGATGAAGTCTAGACTACCCTAATTCTATGTGGAGAAAAAATTTTAATCATTTTTTTAGACAGAGGAAAAGAA
The DNA here is from genome assembly GCF_902686445.1 of Sciurus carolinensis. Classification (NCBI taxonomy): domain Eukaryota; kingdom Metazoa; phylum Chordata; class Mammalia; order Rodentia; family Sciuridae; genus Sciurus; species Sciurus carolinensis. Next base: position 903,377 of record NW_025920135.1, read on the forward strand.
GACATGCCCTCTTTCAACACTTCCCTTCAAAATATTCCTAGAAAACCAGGACAGTGCAATTAGACAAAAAAAAAAAAATTTAAAAATATGAACAGGTAAAAAAGAACTAAATCTGTTCCTATTGCCAGCAAAACATTCCATACACAGAAGTTTTCCATCAGAGAACTTCAGGACTCATAAACATACTCTTCAATATAGCAGATTAAAAAATTAATAAATTCAAATTCATTGCAATTTTATACATCAATGCTTAACCATCAAAAAGAGGAATTACAGAAATTATCCCATTCCCAATAGCCTCAAAAAATAAATTAAAATAATTGGGAATCAATCTAACAAATAGGCTAAAGAAGATAACAATGGAAATTACAAAGCACTGAAGAAGAAATTTGAAAAAGACATGAGAATATGGAAATAACACCAATGCTTTTGGACAAGAAGAATTAATATTGTCATAATATGCATACTACCAAAAGCAAAGTATAGATTTAATACAATACTCATAGTCTAATGATGTTCTTTATATAGGAATAGAAAAAGTTGTCATTTGATTTATTAGAAAAATAAGAGGTTCAGAATAGTCAAAGCAATCCTCATCAAGAAAAATGAAGCCAAAGATAGTCTTTATAATTTACTGCAGATCTACAGTAACAAAAAATTACATGGTTTGGGCACAAAAACACAGAAAAAGACCATGGAACAAGACACATAAAGTCTCACATAATTGCAGTTATCTCAGAGTGGACAAAGTTCTCATAAAATTATATTGTACAAAAATAGCTCTTTCAAAAAATGGTTCTGGGAAATTCCATACATAATAGAAAAAAGTTAACATGTATCTCTCACCTTGCACAAAAATGAATTGAAAATGATCACTGAATTAGTCATTAAATCAGAGAATTTGCAACTACTGGAAACAAAATATAGACCAAACTCTCCATCATGTGTGCTTAGAAACTGACTTCGACAACTGAACTCCAAAAGCAGAAGACATAAAATTAATAGTAAATGAGATGGTGTTTAAATTTAAAATCTTTTCATGGCAAAGGAAAAAATCAAGAGCATTTAGAGAGAGTCAACAGATTTGGAGAATATATTTGACTACTGAACCTCAGATAGAGCATTAATATGCAGGATTTACAAAAATAAAATAACACCAAATATAATAATTAATAACTCAATATATAAGTGGACTAGAGAAAGCAAAAGTCACTTCACAGAAGACATACAAATGATTTTCAAATAAATAAAGGAGATCAACATGTCTGTAATTTTATAAATTCAGTTTAAAACAATACTGAGATTTTTCTCACTCCAGTCAGGATGGCAGTTATCAAGGATAAAAGGAAAAATAAATGTTGGTGTGGATGTTGGGAAAAAGATAAACTCATACATTGCAGGTGGGACTCGAAATTGGTTCAACTACTAAGGATAACAGTATGAATGTTTCTCAGAGAACATGGAATCAAACCACAATTTGATTCAGATATTCCACTCCTAAGAACATCCCAAAAAGAAGTGAAATTAGCATACTACAGTGTTGTTTCCCCATTGATATTTATAGCAGCTCAATTCAGAACAACCAAGTTATGGAACCAAAGTGGGTGCCTTCAATGGATCAATGAATAAAGAAAAATGTGGTATATATGCATTATGGGTAGCAACTTTACCAAAAAGCAGAAATAACTTATGTCATTTTCTTTCAAAACAATAAAATTGGATACTATAGTGCTGACAAAATAAGCCAAGCTAAAATAGGCAGAGTCCAAATATTCTCTAATATGTTTATGCTGACACACAAAAGAAGGGAATAATAGAATGGATTAGACAAAAGGAAACAAGAAAAGTGAGGGGAATGGGAATAGGAAAGACAATAGAATGAATCAGACATAACTTTCCTATATTCATATATGAATACATGACCAGTGAAACTGCACATATAACCACAAGAGTGAGATCATTATTAGAAAAAGATATACTTTAGATTTGCATAATATATCAAAATAAACTCCACAATCATGTTTATCAAATAATTACAAATAAAGCAATTTTCAATTAAAAATTTTAAAAATCAAAAGTGGAATCATTACAAATAATTGATAGAAAAACTGCACTATATAACACAACCAATATATTAGATGACTTTAATATATATATGATGGAAATGTATTATTTAATTTTATTTATATATTTTTATATTATTGTGATGGGTTCTTCAATGGATTTCCAACTCCAGCCCATAGTAGAGCAATTTGAATATATATATTTTTTCAGGAATAAAAGACATACTCTATAATCATATATCTAAAGTTTGGCATAAAGTAAAGATGTGAAGATACCATGAAAGAGTATTTAAGAAACCAAGTTGAAGAACCACTGAGTTGATGAGTACTCCACAATATAAACTACTGGAATAAACAAAAATTTCAAAGAAAGAACTTGAAAAATTGTCCAATTTTTAGGAATGACATATAAATTCAAAAGAAAATGTTGATAGGACTCCAAAACAACTGAATTACAATGGATCTACTGTATTGCACATTATATTAAAAATGCTTTAATTATTGAAAAAATAATTTTTATGGTGCAAGGACAAAATGAATGGTTACATTCAATTCAAATTCCAATTTTTTTTTAACAGAGACTGAAAGACAAGAGAGATTGGATTAATACATTAAAGAACTACAAAAGAAATAAGGTGCCAATGAACACTACTGTACCCAGCAAAAATGTTTCCTACAGAGTTCAAAATAAAATTAAATCATTCCATGATAAACAGAAATTACATGAATTAATGCTGGGAACATGAAATGGGAAAATGCTTACATTGCCTATGTGAGAGGTTCTCATGTCTCAGTATTAAATCCAGATACTGTGGTTGGAACACTAACCACACTTGGCCTCATCACCATGGCAACCTAGTTCCCCTTTTAACCTCAGCATATTCTTTTTCTCTTATTTTTCTGCCAGTGACTTTTTAGCCCATTGGTTTTCATCCCTGCACGTGTTGTAAACCCATTGGGCAATCCAACTCTCAGACATATTCTGTCAAGCAACTATTTAGCAATATAAGCTTGCCTATATAACAATAAAGTAGATTGAGCACTCTGAAACTGGTCTCTGGAGGTCATTCTTTGACTCCATCACCACACCCTCATCAACTGTTCAGTGGGTCCTGGCTGGATCAAGAGACACCACATTTGGTGCCACAAAGTATGATCGCCCACCGCCCGTGGGGACAATCACAACACATACGTTCTTGATCACAGGAACCAAAAAGGGTTTATTCCACAAGTCTCAGACTTATATTGAGAACATCAGCCTATCAGAGAGTAGACTACTAGGAAAGTCAGCCTATCAAGGAACACTCTCCAGGCAGATACCAGGATTGCCTCATGTACAACAGCCAACCAGAGTTACTTCCTAAAACTTGTATGAGTGCAGCTATGTCTGGCAAGTTGCCAGGCGCCATCTAGAGATCAGGCCATGGTGCGGCTCTGGGGCCCTCAGAGCCCGCCCCTGACATCTCCCCCTTATTCTTTAAATAAAGAAAAGATGACTTGGGACCATGCCTGTCTTAGGTTGTCCATGGCAAATTACATCCTTACCTGTCATTGGAATTATGACCTCCAGGCGTCAGAACCCTGTCTTAGGTTGGTATGCATTTCCACGGATCTTACCCATCTTTGACTACTCGTCCAGCATGCTTAGCCATACTTGGGGGGATGTGCCTGTCTCAATGGCTGTCAAAGTCTGTACTATAGCCCGTTGATGACATCGGGTATCTTGGCAAGCTCTGATTTGGCTGCGTATAAAATAGGCTATCCCTAAGCAGAAAATAATCAGAACAACTACTGTTCCAGCCCACTGTTTTGTCAATCCCAGGGCTTTAGATAACAAAGAGAACATCTTGGATACTGATGCAACTTGAACCATGGTGGCATTGTCTCTGAGTATTTCAGCTCATAGCTGACTGGTTAAATTATCAAACGTAGATGACCAATTGCCAGTAAGGTAGACAGAGAGATTTTTAGATAACATAACCACAGAGCTAAGGTTATTATAAGCAATAGGGGTGACACACACTGCTCTTAAAGGATAAACACATCCCAGTCCCAAATGTTCTTGCAAGATATCCAATTGTTCTTATAGTAAGTCTACTCCTTGATTTACAAGGAGTATGCCTGCTGTTAGATGTTGGTTTAAGGTCCCTTTAGTCTGTAAGGCTGCAGCTGTATTTTCGGCCAAGTGATTGTTGTTGCTGTTCATATGGTTGTGTCAATGTTGCTGCTGTGGTTGCAGCTGCTGCTGCAGAGACTGCTACCGTAGCGACCACGGCCACTGTGATGCCAAAATCTCTCCTGTTTCTTGATAGTAACACTGGCAATTCCACATCTGTAACAGAGACTGGGACTGGTAGGAAGGTAAGAACACACATTAAGACTGCCAGCAGGAACCTAGAAGAATTCCAACATTGAGAGAGATAGCATAAATCTGAAGTACAATTGAGAGAAGCAGTTGTTTCGTTAGTTAGCAGAAACATAAAAAAGGGGGAAACACACAAACTGGGGCAGGTGGAAAGGCACATAATTGAACTGTTCCTCCTAAGAGATTAAAAAGAGGTTGTCAAGGGGGGAAAGGCTACTTGTTGGTAGCATTGGCACTGGTCGAGTTAGTCACTCAGGAACCCAGATAGGCGATGTTTTATCCTGTGGAAACACACAAACTGAGCCACGGCTTCAGTAAAGCACCAGGTCCGGGCCATTCCATTGCCCTGTAAGAACATCCTTCCATTTTACCTTCGCTCTATCATGTTGTTTATGATTGCCATGTCTCTCAGCAGTAGAGCAACCCTGATTACCCAGAGTTAAAAAATTTAAAATAAAGAGGCAAAGAGAAAGTTTATCTTTAGGAGACCTAAGGTCTCCCCTATTCCCCCTTTTTGCTTATAAAGAGTATTTTTGAGGGTGAGATGTGCACGTTCAACAATACCTTGTCCTTGTGGGTTATAAGGTATACCTATGGTTAGAGTTATTTCAAATTTAGTGAGAAATTGGTTTAAAGAAAAATTTAGACTCTATAATGTAGTACAATACTCTAACCGTTGCTTAACCATAATTGTATAAACCCCTATTTTTAAGACTAATTGTTCTAAAGAATAAAACTTAATAGACACAAAGTTAAGAGTAAATTAGTGTTTCTAAGAAATCCTTTTTATTTTACCATGTCATTTTACCATATAGATTAAACTTTGGTTGATATTAGAACATTAGTATTTCACCTTAGGAAAAACCTTAAATGGCTTTAAATGTTTCACATACATACAACCAACTTAGTTACATGCAAACTTGTTGAAACTTGCCCTTTACTTACATAGACTTTCTTAGCACTTACTTAGACCCTCATTTATTTCATCACACAAGCACTTTCTTACCCAGAAACTTTTCCTTTTCCCTTTTACTAAATATATTTCCATACCCAGAACCTTTATTTTCTCTTTCCTGTTGACCCCTTTTTGTTCCCATTCTGAAACAACTCTTATGAAATTTCTGAATTTAAAAAAATTACTCTATTTTAATAAGATTAAATATTTTGTTGTTTATAGTACTCTAATTGAAACAGTTGAAACTTTTAGAGCCCTTTGTATATAGAATTATCCATTTTTAAATTTTAATTTTAGGAGCGCTCAGTTTTGATACAGACAAAACATGACATCAGACAGCATGACATACACATAACACAAAATCAAAGGCCTTGAAACTTTTCAGGTGAATCTCCATTGCAATGTAACAGATGTTCAAAAACTCTAGTTGAATAAAAAAAAAAATAGAACTGATCAAAAAAGTCATGAGCTCAAAAAATATGTAGAATTCAAAAAAAACAAGAGTCCTTGGAAAATGATACGGGAAAAATGATACAGCCGTTAATTACTTTAGTAAAGCACCATAAAATTTACTTTTGCTGGAGTTAAGGTAAGACTTTTTGCTCTTTTTTTTTGAGGGGGGGGTTTGAGACCGGTCTCCTACTGAGCCTTCAGGCTTTCTCTATTTACATTTCAATGTAAGCCTTGACTGAGATTTGGTTCTGAAAGGGGATAAAATGTTCCGGCAGAAACTTGATGCCCAGGGCATTTTAACCCTTAATCCTGGTTAGTAATCAATTCTGGTTTGGATGCAGAAAATTGTGAAACAATTATCTCCCAATATTTGTGGGGACTGGGGCTACTCTATTATACTCCTTACGAGGACATGCCACTGATGTTTGGGCTGGTTTGTTTACTACGTGGCAAGTTTCTGGAAGGAGATGCAATGGGAGGAGCCAGCGGTTCTTTAGGTGGTGGCTCTTTGGGGAGAAATTTGGAGCCCCCTTTGGGAGGTCCTGGAGAGAAGCAGGCCTTAAGGGCGGATAACGTAGGGCAGACTCCTAATGGGGGACCCTCCCCTAAACTGATTTCCCTCTTCCTAACAAGTTGTTCCTCACACCCAGTTTCATTTTCCTTGTCTGTCTCTGATCTTATTGATGCCCTTTCTGATGCTTTAGACCTTTCCTCTTTTATTTTCTCCAAAACATCTTCCCCTTGTTTTATGGCCTCTCTGCATTTGGTATTAGGAGTATCTAAACACCCTCTAACTAACATCCATATGGCCATGGTTCCCAGGGGTAATGGTTTTACTCTCTCTGTCACTCTCAAATCCTCCCCTAGAAGCTCCCATTGAGGGATATTCAGTAATCCCTCATCCAAGAACCATGGCGCAATATCTTCCACTGTGCGTAAAAAGTTTCGGGCTGTTTTAGTTTCAAGAGGAATTCCACTGGTCTGGAGCAAATCCTTTAAGGGACCTTCCATGCGCATTCGTGACATTTCAGTGCCCATATTTCTCTATTAAACTAACAGAATACAAAGCACTTTATCAAAACAAAAGTGAAAGCACTTACAAACACTCAATCTCCGTCGCTTAACCTGCGAACTTTAACTCCATCGCTTATCCCGTGAACTTTAACTCGTTGCTTATCCAGCGAACTTTAACTCCTCGCTTATCCTGCGAACTTTAACCTGGCCAGACTGTACTTTACTTTCCCTGTATTTACCTGATCAGTTCCTTCTTTGTAACTCAAGTTCCCGCGTTTTGGCACCACTTATGATTGCCCACCGCCCATGGGGACAATCACAACATGTATGCTCTTGATCACAGGAACCAAAAAGGGTTTATTCCACAAGTCTCAGACTTATATTGAGAACATCAGCCTATCAGAGAGTAGACTACCAGGAAAGTCAGCCTATCAAGGAACAGTCTCCAGGCAGATACCAGGATTGCCTCATGTACAACAGCCAACCAGAGTTACTTCCTAAAACTTGTATGAGTGCAGCTATGTCTGGCAAGTTGCCAGGTGCTATCTAGAGTTCAGGCCACGGTGCAGCTCTGGGGCCCTTGGAGCCCACCCCTGACAACAAAGAGGGACCTGAGAGAAGCAGATAGGTGTGGGTGTAGGACTCCCTAGGAATTAGCGGAAGTATGGGTAATTTACCAGATCCATGAAGGACTTGCAACTCAACTGCTTCATACCCTTCTTAGTATAAGAGAACTAACATACAACAAAAAGGAAGCAAAAAATTTTGAGATATAGTACTGAGCATTAATCCTAGGTTTAAAGTTGTTGATTTATTTGATCCAGAGATATGAGAGAGAATCACAGTTAATGCTAGGCAAGAATAGGTCAGTAAAGGATGGTTCCAATCTCTAAATTTTCCCCATTATGACAGCCATCCAACATTTTTTGTGCCACCATGGGTCCCATCCTTGTCAGGTCATAGCCACAATACCAGCAGAAAAAGGGAGTCAAGAGAGGGAATACAAGAAGAAAGAGGAAGAGCTTACTGTAAAAACAAAGGCAGAGGCTCAACATCTTGATGCACAATAGGAAGAGAAAGAAATTAAATAGAGATATTTAAGTCAAAGAAGGTTTACTCCTCTCTATCTAAACTCATGCAGCAATTACAGCTACATGAGGGGAAAATGGACAACCTTAACTCTCCCCAACTGCCTTGGACAGGACCCCATACATGATCAGAGTCTAATTCTTTCTTTGAACTATACACATGGTATTTGTTCTTACTATTGATCACAAGGCCTTCTATGAAGATATTATAGACACAGAGCTATATGATCCAAAATTGTGAGGGGTGAAAGGAAAAAAAAAACATTCCTAAGGGCCTCTGTTCATTTATTACCTCCCATTAAATTACAATGGCATCATGAAGAGCCTATCTGGATTGAACAGTGGCCTCTAAAGAAAGAAATTGTCACATTTAAAGTCTCTGGTAAAGAATCTATTGAAAACTTGACATATAGGACCCTTTCATTTTCATCATAGAAAAGAAAACAAAAGGAAAATTCAGGCTTCTCCATGATCTCATGGGTATTAATGCTTTTATGAAAAAAATGGGCACTACACAGCCCAGTTTGCCAAGGACTATCAATTTACCCATGGGTCATTTTATTAGAATTTTATACATTAAAGACTGGTTTTTCAGTATTACATCCACCAGATAAATTGCCTTCATTGTGTCTGTCACCAATAACATGGTACCAACACAAAGGTATCAGTGGACAGTCCTTTCTCAGGGGACAAAAAATAGTCTGACCATAGGTCAAATGTATGTACTAGAGGCTGTTAAACCATTGTTAGGCTACATTTAACAGTAGTACATTACATGGATAATGTTCTGCTAACTGATACTAAGGAGCGTGATATAGAATAAGTCTTCATGATCCTACAGAACAACTTAAAGTCTATCAGACTTTGTATAAGACTTGAAAAGCTACAAAAGATCCCATCTTACTGTCTTTTGGGCACATTGGTGCTCCCTAACACCATATGCCCTAGTGGACCCATTATTCACATTCCAGATTAAATAATTTTAAATGATCTTCAGGTACAATTAGGACATACTAACTGGATAAGGCCCTGGCTTAAGATTATTACAGCCCAACTTACTCCTTTATTCAATTCCCTTAAAGGTGACCCACAACCAAATTCTTTGAGGATGTCAACTCTTGAGGCAATACAAGCAATTTGGTTGGTTAATGAGGCATTGGGGGCATTATAATTATTCAGATTTGATCCAAATATGGATATTTATGCCATTACTTTGGCAACCCCAGGCTTTCCTACAGGGGTATTATGGCAACCCAAACAACATATATTAGAATGGGTGAATTTGCCCTCCAACACTATTCCTAAGATCTGCAGCCCACTCAGTGCCCTAGCCACATTAGTACAAAATCCAAGAATGCAGAGTGAAGGCACTTATGGGTTAGAGTCTTATAGATTGGTACTCCTGATCTCAAAAGAGTAATTAAACTTTCTACTACAAAATAATCCCTCTATACTCTATAGGTTAAGAAGGATACCCAGGCACAACAGAAAATCATTTGACTCAAGATAAACTCCTCCAGACTCTGAACCAATTAACCTTACAGTTCATAAACCTTGTGTCTACTCAGTCCATTACTGAAGATATGTTAGTTTTCACTGATACCACCTCCAATGAAAACATCACCACTGTAAGTTTGAATGTAATCTCCAATGAACAGATATTTCAGAGAAACAAGCTATTGTGGTCCCCCGATATCTAGAACTTCTAGTTTTCTACAACCCATTAACCTGTTTTCAGATAGCCAATATTGTGCCCAGTTAATTTCCCAGCTTGCTTATGCTTAATGCAACCTAGATCTAACCAAATCACTATATGTTTTGATTTCTAGCATCCACACTATGCTAGAAGCAATAAGATGCCCTCTTTTTATCCAACATATCAATCAGGGCACATTCCAATTTACCAGTACAATTAGTGGATCTCACTTAAACAGTGGATCAACTTACTTGATCCAAAAAGGCCATGACAATAATTGACAAAGCCCACCAGTCACATACACATTTCCACTAATCCACCTAAAGCCTCTGTAGACTGTTCCCAGCCCTTTTTAAGGAAGCTTGTAAACAATTAGCTAGGAATTGTAAAAAGTGTGTTCCATTCATTTCCAATGGACTCCTACAGTCCTCAGGAGTAAAACCTTCCTGGGCTGAAATCCAAAGCTCTTTGGCAAATGTCAACCATTATTCTCCTTTTGGCAAGTTTAAATATATACATGTAACCATTGATTACTATTTAGGGTTTGTTGTGGCTATGCCTTCCTCTGGAGAAACCACAAAAAGAGTTATCTCTCATTTTCTTAGTTGCTTTGGGATCATGGGTGTCACTATTTCCATTAAAATTGACAATGATCCAGTGTATATGAACAACACATTTAAAGAATTTTGCTCATTTTGGCAATAAATCATGTGACTGGATTACCTTATAACCCACAAGCTCAGAGCATAGTTTAGCACCTTCATAAAGAACTTAATGCTTCAAAAACAGAGTGGGTAAAGCTAAACTAGGTCCCCACATGATGCCCTACATTATGCTTTTTTTGTTTTGATATTTTCAAAAGAAACAGTAACTCATAAATATTGGGCTCCCCTCATAAGGCCTTATTATTTGCTTTTGATTTTATGGAAGGACCCCCTAAACAACATTTGGAAAAGTGCAGGACCCCTCTAACAATGGGTCAAGGACTTGCTTGTGTCATTCTAGAGGATGAACCTAAACCTATCTGTGTACCTGCTAGAAATTTCAAACCCTGGACACATCAAACCACCAACAAAGAAGATAAAGGAACTGTCATAGAAAGAGAGACCCTGAGGTACAGGACTCATCAGAACAGAGAAGTCTCATATAAAGTAACCTGGGGTGATTTTAAAGGCATAGTTTAGCAAGCTACCATAATGGACCCTCACACAGTGGGGGCCTTATTCAAGGAATGATAATGGTAGTGTTGCTATATGCAGTTCTAACAGTAAGCAGTGAAGGTAATTGTCAGGTAAATCAGGGCTTGGTCAACAGATCATCACTTTTGTTAGTAGCAATTGGGAAGGAGCATTGCTGAGATTCTTTCCGACTGACTCAACTATTATTGACCCTGAACTAAATATAACATTAACTACCATAAAATAGAATGCTAGCAAATCATTGAATAATACATCTATTTGTTTCTTGGATATTATGAATGACACCTATAATCCAAACCAACCTCTTTTCTTCTCCCTTGCTGAAGGGAGAATTGTAGATAAATATAATGACCCCTATGTTGGCTTAACCTTATTAGATCTAAGAAACAGAGTTAAAAAGATCAATGTTCATAAACCCCCCAGTTGTATATGCTAAAAGTCTTCTTTGTCTAGCTGTCCAAACACTCTTTTTGGATTAGTCTCCTCAGATAATAACTCCACACCTTGGGATCAATGCATTACTTCAATGCTATATCTCTTAGATGATAGAAATATTTCTGGATTATATCAACATTTGTGTGCCTGGTCGAGTGCAGCCCCCTGGAATATAACAGATACAACCAAAACTCAACAGAGATATTGTGCATCCTGCTACTGTGAACAATTTATAACTAACCATTATGCAGGAAATAAATTTTGCACAATGGATCTTACACCCATATTACTTGCTATGAGACCCATAGAAGGGGTCTCAGCCAGTTATATGAATATTAGTAATACAGGAACTACTTTTTCTATTAAATTTTTTTCTAATTACACTCATACCCATTATATTCAAACTTGTGTCACACCACCCTTCACTAAGCTGATAATCAATAATATGGGAAGTGCAAATATAACCTTTGAACAAATCCCATGTACACATAAACCTCCATGCTGGCTTTCCAATTGCTTATATCCTGCTATGTATGCTAAACACGTGTTTAGTCTTAGAATTTATCCTGCCATATGGCTTCTGCGGAACATGTCCAAAGAATGGAAGAGTTCATGGGACATGAAAGTGAAGAATCTTCTAAATGAAATTCTGCACTGCACCAGGTGTGCCATTAGCCTCATTATCACAGGGATGATTGCCTTGGTAACTGTCCTAGCCACCACATCCACTGCCACCATCTTGCTCACTCAAAACATTCAAACTACATAGACTGTAAACAATCTATCCACTTCCACAGCAAAAGCCTTTATCATCCAAAATGACTTAAATAAACTCTCATGTGCAACCTTATTACTTATACAACAAGACTTGAATCTCCATCAAGAGCAATTAGATATATTGTTTATGTTTCAAAGGCTTATCTGTGACCCTGATTTTTAGAGCATTTGTGTTACTCTCAGACAAATTCTTTCAAGTGATTGCTTGACAATATAAGCCTGACTATGTAACAATATAGTAGATTGAGTTCTCTGAAACTAGTCTCTGGAGGTCTTTCATCAACTCTTTTGCCAAATCTGTTTTAAAAAGTACACAATGAAACATTTTATGAAGTTATTATAAAATGAAAACCGGTATGCAGATTAATTTCACTAGAAAAAAGAGTTAAGTAAAAGCGAACAAATTCAGAATTCAACATTATAAATAAAACAATTGACAGGAAATGAGTCTCTGCTATAACATGGAGTGTAAATGGTTTTAATTAATCAATCAAAAGATAAACAACAGCAGGCTTGGTTAAAAAAGTAAGAGTAAACAATATGGTGTTTGCAAGAGTCTTACCTTGAAAAGAGACATGCACAACCTGAAGTATAAGAATGGAAAAGATGTATCCTGAATATAATGTCCATTACAATATTAGAGATTATATTTCTGTATCAGTCAAGTGGAATTCAAGTAAAAATCATTCAGAATAGGCAAAAAAAATACCTAAAACCTGTTTAATGTTTTCATCCAACACCAAGATACGGCAAATGTAAATATTTTTGCTCTAAAAACTGATGCATGCATGTACATAAAATAGATTGTTTTTGACATTAGGAACCTAATAAACTATAATATTATACTACTGGGTGACTTGAACACATCTCTGTCACCATTGAATAGAATATTTAGTCAAAATTTAGTAATGATTATTTAAAACTAATTAATACTATTTATCAAATGGACCTAGCAGGTATCTATAGAATATGTCATTCACCAGGGACTGCATTTATTTTCTCAGTAGTGCATGAAATATTTGTTATATTATAGGTCACAAATCATATCATAAAAACCACAAAGCAATAAAGATAAATTCTTGCATGTTATCAGAAATTTATGTGAACTAGAAGTCAATAAAATGTAAAAACTGAATTTATCTCTAATACCTGTAGACTAATTTATTTTGATTTACAAATGGATCAGAACCAAACTTTGGAAAAAGCATAAAGCCTTTACAATAAGTGAAACTAGCTATACAATGTAACAAATGTCTGGGAAAGTGTGTTTTAAATAATAAATTTTAGGTAATTTTTATGGACTCAATAAGAAAACAATACAATAAAAACAATCCTTTCCCATTGTTCAGGTGCTGTGTGTATAGGTAAGATATTCTTACACTCAACCCACAACTCTGTCATGTCATCAGTAAGTAATAATTTACTGCTGAGGTCTTAGTGATAGTTGATTTCTGAACAATCATGATGTACTAAGCACTTCTTAGGATATTAAGTGAACAGATAGTCTATGTCCAATTATATATTGTTTCTCCATGTATGGATTTCATTCTTACTCATCATCACCTAATTTTTGGAGAGTTAATATTCTGCAAGAATCTTACCTGATATGAGTAATCTTATGAAGAGTATCACCATAATGAGGAGGCAAATGAGAAAGTATGTGGAGAACTCCTTCATCCCTTAGCCTGTGAAGAAACCAAGAGGTATATATTTTCTTCTTCTCTGAGCCTAAGAGAACCAAAACAATCTCTCTAAAAGGAATAAAGTGGTCGTCTTTCTAGTTAGTGGACGATGAGTGAAGGAATGAGAGATACAACAAAAGTGACTCTGTGAAATGAAGGAAATAATAGAAAGAAAGTAGAATGTTAAAACAAATTCTATATGGATGTATATAGGTCATGGAATATAAACCTGTGTATAATAACTGTTTAGTTTTCAGACTCTAAAATATAAATGTAAGGAACCTTATATGGAATTCAAAGAAAACAAAGGATATAAAACACAAAAACTCTTAAACATCAGTGCTAAATTTATATAAGTTTTGGTTCTTTAGAGGATATAAGAGAGTGGTAGAAACATATAGATTCACAGTAAACAAAAGGTTACTGAGATTGGTCCATTTTTCTTTGGTGGTAGTGGACAAATAAATTGGAGCAAGCCACAACATTTCAAGTCTGGCTCATATTTCCTAGTACACTCTGATATTCCAAACAAAAATTTCTAACAATTATCCAATATTGTCAATGATGATTGGGGCTCATTTGTTTACCAACAGTCAACTGGAGAGACCTGGAGGGAGAAATCATTTCATGCACCTTCAAATTCAAACACATTGAAGATTTTACAGAGTATAAGCTGAGCTATACCAAGTATAGACTGTTATTCATATCCATGTTGACACACACACTTCAAACACATAAATAGGCCAGGGGAAGGCAAACATTTACACTCTTTTTTTTTACTTATTTTATATCAAGTGCAATTATTTCCATCTCAAAAATTACTCTATGCATTTGTAGAAACAACCTAGGCAATAGTAATTATCCTGAGAAATCTCCTTCTCTTTTAAGTAACAATTCATAAAAGAGAAGAAGATGCAAAGAAAATGTGTCCCCAATGGTATAATTTATATTCTTGGACTGAGGTGGTAGACACTTTATCATTATAAGTATCCCATTCCATACAAACTTGGATGTCAGCATCACATACAATTAGAAAAGGAAAGAGCATGGAGGAGTGTGGAATTTGTATGTCAATACTAGGCATTGGCGTATATCACTTCCACTCTCTTTCACTTATAGAGAGTCAAATAACATGATCACAGTTAACTACAAGGAAGTTTGATAAATGTAACTCAAAAGTATATCCAGGATGTAATACAACATTTAGAAGTTTCTGAAAATTTAACAAATAAAATTGTGAAAACAGTCACCCATATCATGCATTGACATAAGAATACTGCTATCCATTACTAGTAGAAAACATTTTTTATCTACACAAATGTAAACTATGCATGTTCCTGAAGGCATCACCAAATAGACTCCTACTCTCTACCTAACAATAGTAAATATATAGAAACACCATACAAAACCACAACTCTTTCTTGAATTTACTTTCTCAGGCAAGCTGGATATATTAAATGTTGTTTAGGAATGAGCCAACAGAATCCATGCTGAATTGTCTAACATGTATGAAGCCAGTAACATCTTCAAACAGGCTCAGCATGATTGATCTTGACTGACCCAGTCCAAGAGCAAACCACATTCATATATTTTTATAGGTAATAGTTTTCCATCACTTTTTCCTAGAACAATCTACACTCCCTACTCTCTTTTATCAATTTCCAACAACCTATCAAAAACATTTTAGTTACCTGTGTTTAATTGTTTTTGCTATTTTTAGATAAGAAACAATGACTTTGTAGATGACATTAACTTTACCAACTATTTTTTAAACTTTATACAATGAGTAATAAAACAGAAAAATTTTATCTGGTTCCTCTTATTCAATAAATGTGAAAATGTCATCCATTTCCCTTATGATTATAGATTGCTCATTCTTATTAGTGCCTTTGTTTCATGAAAAAAAATGCTTTGTGGACTACACAATAACCAATATTTTTACTGAGAATTTGGATATAGACATTAATTTTTACATTCTCATATTATTTGTTCCCTTTGATTAAAAACCTAATTATTGCTTGATTTTCAAAAAGAAAGTTTTAATTCATTACTTTGAACATCTCAATCACATAAAAATTTAAAACACATACTATATGCACAAAACACAGAAGTTTTAATCACAAAAAAGAAAATCAATAAATAAAATATCTCTCCAAATAACACACAGACACAAAACAAAAATATTCCTACTCAAACAATATTATCATGTTCACATTTGTAAACACCCTTTCAGTCACACATTACACCATGACACAATTTTCTCAAAATGCTCTGAACTTACACAGACCAAGTTCACTCTTTCACACAAACCTTTGACTGCTGACTGTGAGTTACCTGCATGGCAGAAACTTGCATGAATGAACTTTACATTCTTGAACACTGAAAGAGTGGGGGCTGTTCTTGGATAATATTTTGAAAAGTAACAGTGACATGAGGAAAAGCATTTTATTGATTTAAGTAACCATATTTTATCAACCATTTTATTTCAGTTTTGAATGTTGAGAATATGAAGTAAAGATAAGGAAAGTAAAAATATGGAGAAGATAAACACAACTCCAGATATTAACCAATGTTGGTGGGTTTGAGGAGTGTTGTTGATAGGATTTAGTTGGAAGCACCAAATATTGATACATTTTACTTCCCTCTCTGAGTCAGAGGTAGATTACAAAACAAAGTAAGTACTTATGTGGGATGGGCTAGGAAAGCAGAGTGAGGTAGAAATGATGACAGGTGAACAGCTGTTTTAACTGGTAGTATTGTCCTTGATGGACTTCTAGAGTTTGCTCAGGTAATGTGTACTTTCTGCTATGAAAATTTCACTGGAAATTAGGAACTGTAGTGGATGGGCCTCCACTATGCTCTGACAGCAAAACAAAAATTGACAAAATATTGGAAATTGACAGTTTTCCTAACACATAAAAATTTTCACCATCAGTAATGGAAATTTACTGGATTATATGTAGGTCTTTAAACTATAAACAATGAGAATATAGTAATAATAAAAGTTTGCTCTTTGGCAGTATGTGCAATTTGCTTTCTATAGAGTGATGGGCATTATCTGATTTTAGAGCTTCGGAACAGATATTCAGAAATAATTGTTTGAATAAATACATAAACTCTCATTACAGATTCATGATATTTGTTTCATTTTCTTGGAGTTACAGACATATGTATATTTTTCCAATCATGTGTATTTTTTGGAGGATATTGTTTTTGTCCTGAAGAAAAGAGTTTACTCACTGAATTGGATAATTTATTTTTGTGACTCTTCTTTCTATATACACACTCTTTCATGCTTGCAAGAATATAGTAGAATGTCAATGTCTAGGTAGAGCACATGATTGGAATCAGAGTATATCTGATGAAACCCACCTTAGCATCTCTGCTCAGTCTCAAACAAATAGATGTAGTTTAGAATGAGTGATATGTTTACCTACTCTGTACTATGTTGAGAGTCTATCTTTTCAACCCTATCATCATGATCTCATCAAAAGTAGCCTTTTACTTATGTGAAATGAGACAGACATCATTACCCTTTGTACATGTATTATTGTATAAATGGTGTCAATCTACAATGTGTACAACCATAGAAATTAAAATTGTATCCCATTTGTGTACAGTGAATCAAAATTCAGTCTGTAAAAGTAAAAATTTAAAAAAATAAAAAGAATTTAAAAATAACATTTTATATTATCTTGGAAGGAGAGAAACCATTTATTTTCTGGAGAAAATATCATGTGAAAGATAACAGTTTAATGTATGAGTACAGTGTACTCAATTTGTCTTGTCAGTGAGATATAAACCTTGACAAAAATTAAACTATGTCTAGTATTAGACCAATTAGACCTGGTATGTAAAAATAGTAAACACATGAATTTTTATTTAAACATGATTTCAAATATCCTAGAGACAATGACTTGTCAAATGTGAGTTAGAAATCATTAAGTAAAACACATGAAACTACAAAGTATATCCTTCAAATAAAACAAAATATTTTAAATTTTAGAAAGGCATTCTGATAGACAATTTTGTTTGATGGCATATTAGTATGTTTAAATCTACACATGCTATAAAATGAGAACCAAAACACCATCAATTTTTTTATGGAAAATTAATCAAAATTTTAATAATTAGTAATATCATTCAAATTTTTAAAACTGGGCACTAACATGCTACATGAATAAGCCAATCCCAAAATATATAGGCCAAAATTCCCTATGATATGTGGTTCTAACACACAACAAGGGGTGAGGGGAGAATAAAATTTCATTGGACTAGCCAAAGGGAGATAAAGAAAAGGGAGGGGGAATAGAAAATTCTGTAGAATGAATCAGGTATAAATTTCCTATGTTCATATATGAATATACAACAAATAAAACTCCACATCATGTCCAAGCACAACAATCAGAACCTAATTAGAATATTACATTCCATGTATATATTATATGTCAAAATGCACTCTTGTCCTGTATATCTAAAAAGAACAAAAAAGACTTGAAAGGAGTTAGAATATGTGGAATCTTATAAACTGCCATGCTTGTGAATTGTTTTTGTACCAGGTATAGAGCTCAAGAGCACTTGAACATTGAGTCATATTCCTAGCCCAATTTTTGCATTTTATTTAAAGACTGCCTCCCATTTACTGAGACTGAAGTCGTGATAGTCCTACCTCAGCCTCCTGAACAACTGGGATTACAAGCATGAAAAACTGCACCTGGATATGAATGTGGATTTTTATAACCACTTTTGAAATCTCTGGTGGTATTTTGTAGAGATGGTCATATGCTTCTGTTGTTTCTCAGTGAGTTCATTCTTAGGCATATATATAGTAGTAATACCTGTATATGTTCACCATGCAAAAGACAAATTACTGCAGCATTATGTGCACACTGGAAACAATTTAAACATCTATTAGTAAGGAAAGGTTAAATAAAATGGACTCCATTATTTTAAATGGAATACAATACAGAAATTAAAATAAAATAGTTTTATTGAAAGTATATAAAATATGATTTTTCCTATCCTTTCACCATTAGTGCGTAGGTATTCTTTTCTATGAGATGAGTCTTTGAAGGCAGCATATTGTTGGGTTTTTCTTTTATTCTAATCTGACAGTCTATGTCTTTTGATTGATGAGTTCAGGCCATTAACATTCAGGGTTATTATTGAGATATGATTTGCTATACCCAGACATTTTGGCTTTATTTTGGTTTTGAACTTGGCTTGGATTCTCCCTTATCTGGTATTCCTTTAGGATAGTTCCTTCCTTTGCTAACTTACATCATTGTTTTTCATTTCTTCCTCATGAAATATTTCGCTGAGAATCTTCTGTAGTGCTGGGTTTCTATTTGTAAATTCTTTTAGTTTTGTTTATCATGAAAGGATGTAATTTAGTCATCAAATCAGAAGATAAGTTTTGCTGGGTATAAGATTATTGGCATCCATTTTCTTTCAGAACTTGAAAAATGCTGTTACAGGTCCTTCTAACTTTTAGGGTCTGGTTTGAGAAATTTGCTGATATCTGTATTGGTTTCCCCCTAAATGTAATTTGATTTTTTTCTCTCACAGCCCTTAAAATTTTACCTTTATTTTGTATGGTATGTATTTTCATCATAATGTGCCTTGGTGTGAGTCTGTTGTCCAAATCTTTATCATGTTGACTTAGTACAACACTTCCTTAACATGATTCCCAAAGCACAAGAAATACAAGTGTTACTCAGTAATTGGGATACATTCAAACTAAAAAGTGTTTTCCTAGCAAAGAAAACTATCAGCAATGTAAAAAGAGAGCCTATGGAGTTGGAGAAAATTTCTTCCACACATACTTCAGAGAGAGCACTTATCTCCAGAATCTATAAAGAACTCAAAACTTTACACCAAGAGTACATATAAACCAATTAACAAATGTGTTAAGGAAATGAGCAGACACTTCTCAGAAGAAGATCTACAAGCAATCAGCAGATATATAAAAAAATGTTCAACATCTCTAGTAATAAGAGAAATGCAAATCAAAACTACCCTATGATTTCATCTCACCCCAATTAGAATGGCAATTATCAAAAATGCAAGCAACAATAGGTATTGATGAGGATGAGGGAAAAAAGGTACATTGATTCATTGCTGGTAGGGTTGCAAATCAGTGCAGCCCCTGTGGAAAGCAGTGTGGAGATTCCTTAGAGAACTTGGAATGGAACGACCATTTGACCCAGCTATCCCACTCCTTGGCCTATACCCAAATAACTTAAAATCAGCATACTATAGTGATGCAACCACATCAATGTCCATAGAACTTCAATTACAATAGCTAGTTTGTGAAACCAACCTAGATGCCCTCCAGTTGATGAATGAATAAAGGAACTGTGGTATATATATATACACAATGGAATATTACTCAGCCTAAAGAAGAATAAAATTATGGCATTTGAGGGCAAATGGATGAAGTTGGAAAATATCATGCTAAGTGAGATAAACCAATCCCAATAACACAAGACTGAATGATTTCTCTGATAAGTGATGATACTTAACAGGGAATAGGACAGCGGCAAAAATTGAGGAATAATAGATAGATTAGAGGAAAAAAAGGGGTGATGGGTGGGCAAAAGGAAAAATAACAGAATGAGGCAAACATCATTACCCTACATATAAGTATGATTACACAAATTGTATGACTGTACATCATGTACAACCAGAGAAACAAGTTTTACCCCATTTGTTTAAAATGGATTAAAATAAATAAAATTTTTAAAAGTATATATAAAACTTGTGATTCTCATTTTGCATTTATTTAAGCATAATTTATAAGCTTGAGCTCCAGATATTTTAAATTATACTCCAGTCTGTCAACTTTATGATAGTGAATGCACAGCATGAGATTCTTCTTATCTTAGTTTGCCCCATTTAGAATTTTCTCAAATTTTGTCTGAGTATTTATGTATTGAAAAAGGAACAATGATTGATTACATAATAAACTCAGATTTTTGTTTTAAGATATTCTTGTTGCTATACATTTATACCAAGGTAGACTTTAAATTCATGTAAAAAGTTTAAATATGATTATTTAATGAACACCTTGCTAATACAGCTAAATATTTATTCTTTTTAAGAGAAGGAGATTATTATTGATTTTCTTCTAATAAATACATTGTTTAAATTATGTTTATATTTTTTTAATTTTAGAGGAATCAAAGAGTGAGAAAAAGTAAATATTTTCACTGTTATTCACAAAAGCATACTGTAATGAATTAGATCACACATCATGTTTTTTAAAATAATTTATGAACAAGTTTTACTTTGCTCAAAGATGTGAAGATTCTATAGCATTGCACACCCAACACCTCATCCACATTTTGGGTTCTCTTGAGTGCATCCAATCCGGGTGGATTGCAAGAGTAGTAGCACAAATCAAATTTAGATATCACAGCAATATTGAGGAGATCAGAGACACTGAGATGGAGAAGGTTCAAGATTTTATGTCAACTCTCTCATGAAAAATTACCAAACTACCATGAGAAATAAATCAATTATTTTTTAAGGAAACACCCACAATGCCCTAAGAAGATATCATTTACCCCAACCTTTTAACACTTGCAAAACATTCCACATCACAACATCTGGGATCATGTTCTGACCCATAACACCTTTATGGATACACATATCATATGCAATCCATAGTATTCTGACAATTATCTTCCAACTTTCTTATTAAACTATTAAAATATTTTTTATTCTTCCCCAATAATCACAAAATCTCAAATATTTTCAATATTACTCTAAAGTACAAGAGTACTGGGTTCCCCAGAAATGAATGCAACTCTGCTGAGAAATGGGGAACATAAATTTGTGGCCATCCCAAGAAATTTAGCAAGAACTTATCTCAAAATTTTAAATAATAAAATTAATATAGATATAGTTCAGTGTAAGACTGCCACTGAGTGCAATCCCTAGTACTGAAAAACAGTACAATTCCAAAAACCCTTTTGAGGCTCAAGGTAAAATATTTATGTATGTGTACATTTCTGTGTATGCGTATAAACCATGAAAAAACTGACAAAAAGTAATCATTCTTATTTAAAAGGAGAAATAAGGAAGGAGAAAGGTGGAATCAATTTATAGCGGAATTGAAATCCAGAGATAGTAAATGTTAAATTACCAATTGTAGAGGTTTTTAAAACCGTGGTGAGGCTCTCAAGATCCTTGATATTTTCATGGATTAAATTTTTTTATGTCAGTTATCTTCCAAAACTAACATGACATACAACTGTTATGGTTTAGCAGTCCCCACTATAGCTCTGCACTCACAGTTTTAAAAGGTATTGATCTTCAGGTTCACCCTTCAGGGGTACTGGTTCTGTCATAAACTAAATTCTGGTCTCCAAGAATTTTCTTTGATCCATCAGTGGAACCTGTCTCGACTGTAAAAATCATGACTTTGTAAAATAAATTTACTGTGCATTTGAAACAGCTCCATGGAAATAAACATGGTTTATGGCTGCTGGACTGTCTTAGACATATTTATTCCCTCAACACAAATACCCCACAGAGACTGGGGAAATTATGTAGAGATATTTTTATTGAAAAACCAATGCCTCTACATATCATTTTTATCTTTCTTCCAGGAGATTTGATGAACTTGTGGGTGTCACATTATACAATCTGTCAATGGGTGTAATAATTGCAGTCAAATATTCTATTTTTATTCTCTAAATATGTTTTTATGTTGGTAATTAAGATGTTATTTGGCATGTGAAATATATTTTTACAGAATTTCTGTGAGGTTTCCTGAAACACACAGAATGACCAGGACTTTCCTGTGTTGTTTGGAAGTCCTATAATAAAAAAAATTATGATTCCTTTAATCAGTTCAGAAAAGTTGACCTGAAAGATAACAAATATGTGAAGACCATGTTTAGTATTGTGTGTTGGCAAATGATCAGACTTAACAGTTTATGTAATTATATGTCTTGAAAGTATACATGAACATGTATATGGAGATATCCACGATTTCTCACCAACCCTGCATAAGGCATCAGTCACTAAGGAAAGATACCAATTTAGGGGACCAAGAAAATATCAGACCTTATCTTTTGACCTAGTGTCCTTGTAGCATGAGATGTCCTGAGCATAACTCTACATGAAGGAAAAGCTATAACCTTAAATTTTTCTTATCTCCTCTGGAGCTTGGCCACTCTCTTGTGTTCTGAAAAATACTTCTAAGTTATGTAAATTCCTTTACTGAGGAAATACTAGGCAGTCATAAGTGCCTTTTGTTCCCATTCTGGTAATTCATTTTTCTCAGAATTCCCAGCTTCACAGATACTATTCCATTAGGGCAAAGCAAGTATATATTTCCTCAATTCCCAACTGGTTTCATTCAAAATCGTCTCAGTCTTTTCATCAGAAGACTATTTCAATTCACCTGTTTGGCCAAAATTGTATATCATAAATATAGAACAGTCCAGTTCTAGTAGTCACACATTTTTCAAATTTCCATTTAAATATTTTCCAGATAAAGAAGGCTCTGTTCCAGTTGTTCATACAGATCCCTCTGAGTCACAAAGCACTCAACTATAAAAAATATATTGTTTAAAATTGATTCCAATCCTCATAGTGCAGGATTCATATTTCAGAAAATGCATCATGTCATGAAAGATCTCTATAATGCAGTGGTTAATTGTTTTGCAAGGTTAAAAATGTATGGGTTCAAATCTCTCAGACTCTGTTAGACAAATGGAAACTACCCAGATTTATTCCTTCAATATAAGGCAATTTTAAGGGAAAATATTCTGGGCTTTCTTCAAAGAACATCTTGATCGCTGTACATATGAATGTACCCATCCTGTCAAGGCATTCCAGTGGGCTTGTGTGTGCCACATCATACAATAACAGTAATTAATTTATTGCATTCACCTACTGTGTCTCTATTTATTAAATAACTTTTATAATGATAATTAAGAAATTTTGTAATGATTGAAATGCAGAATTCCTGTGCATTTCATGAAATGATAAAAATTTCAGAGTGAATTCAATTGTTTCTGTGCAACACTGCTAGAACAAATTTTCTTTCCTTCATTGGCCTTTTATTTTTTTTTCTTTTTGTGGTGCTGGGGATTGAACCCAAGACCTTATGATTGTGAGGCAAGCACTCTATGAACTTAGTTACATCCCCAGTACTTTTCTTCTATTTTCACAAAATTATGTTTTTCATTTGTATCTCTAGCATCTACACATGAAAGAAAATGTACATATTTCTTGTTGCATATATGGCATGTTTCAGTGAATATAATTTTCTACAGTTCCATCCATTGTTTTTAAAATAAAAGCCATAATTTTATTTTTGATGGATGAACAAAGTGACTTTTAAATATTTTTTCTCTGAATAGATGGGAGAAAAAAAAATCTCAGAGGTTCATTTAAACAAAATAAGACTAATTTTTGAAGAACCATTGGTGAATTTAAGAGAATAGCATATTGAGCTCAGAAAAATCTTCAGTCTTAGTCTGATATGAGGTACTTGAAAAAATGTTGTCACATTAATCACCAGAGTATGAAGCAAGATATCTCTTTTCTCTTCAAAATATCCTCATCCCAATGTAAACCTTGATTTGCGGGCACTCCCAAATGCTCTCCATCTTTAGCCCACCCTCAGTTATGATACCTGTTCTCTCTCAAGTGCCTATAAAAAGTGGATATGAATTTCTAGGGCCTCAAACACTTTCTAGCATCCAAACCCCAGTTTTTCAACTATTAGAAAGGGAATCATTGTGTGAACATATCAAAATAGATTTCCCTATATTCACAATTAAGTGCTGTTTTTCAGACTTTCACAAGATATTCTTTCTTCACAGAAAAAAAAATCCCATAAAACAACATATCACTTTATTTCAGTAGATTATCCTGCATTACTCTTTCTTCAGAGAGTTCAATTGTTTGCCTTCTCAATTGGGAATATCACCCTGACTATATCAGACTTGCCTCCTAGTTCCAAGTGAGAAACATAACAATAGGTCATCGTCTTGTGACTCTGAGGGCAGAAGAGACAATTTTAAGTGAAGCTTCTACTGGACAAATACCCTGCTTTACTCAAAAAATTATCAAAATATATTATCTTTCTTTCTTAGAAGGAGTTTGTCCTCGCTGCAAAAGACTTTTTCAACTTCTATTGGTTTCAAAACATCAAATTTTAAACATGTCTAAATTATTTCAAAGATTATCCAGTTTGTGGTATGCAGCTTCAAATTGGAACATGTTGGTGAGATTGGAGAATCAAAAAGACCTCTTTCTATCTTTATGGTTGCATACAGAAGAAAAATCTGCCACTGTGCAGAACTGCTCTTATTGTACCATGCATTAGTATTCAGAAAAAAAAAAAAACAGAAAATAGTCTGGTTTGTAGGTGACAAGGAATATTGGAGGACATGTCTGAACTTCCCTCTGTCTTACAGATAATGTACCAAGTTCCCACTGCTCTGCAATGCATCAACAATATACTGAACTTTCCATACTACTTTTATGAAAGAAATATTTAGGTTTACTATGTACCTGAGCTGGTTTAATGATCAACTCAGAATGAAAGAAAATAACCTCTGGAGGGAAACATAAAATATTACATGATCTTACAATTGAACCTGTTTAACTAAAAGGGAGAAAAAATGGTCCAAGTGCTAATGTACGATTGTTTTACCCCCTATTCTCAAAATGGTAGCTTCCTTGTTTTTTAAATATCTTCCAGATACCCATCTGAAATGTAAGCTACTTTTACACATGCCAAACTGAATACAAACGAGAGGAATAGGTGTCACTTTTAATTCTAAGCTTCTCTGGATATAGCAGACTGCTTTCTTTTTTCTTATGTTGCATCTTTATACCATTTTAGTAAGTTTTTTTCTAAGTTCTAAAAAAGGGAGAACCAATGAAATAGAAAATCTTGAAAAACCAGCTGCATCAGACCTGGCAATGTCAGGGTATGGCATAATTCCTGTGAATTTTTCTCTCTTCTCTATATAAGTACATTAAGGGAAAATTAAAGAATGTCATATGTACAAGATTTTATTACATTTAAAATACTTTCCTGAAGACTTCCTGGGCTTGCACATTCTGTGAATATCTGATCTGACTTTAAGCTGATTGACAAGTAAACTCCATTGCAATTAATAGTTTCCATGTGTTATTTACTAGAATATTAAGGATGTGTCAATTTTTCAAACCACAATTTCTGAGCTCAATGTGTTTTGTTTTGTCTTTGTGTGTGTGTGTGTGTGTGTGTGTCTGTGTGCGTGTGTGAATTTACTTTTGTTCTTGCACCAATTACTCTTGTTTTGTCTATCTGAAGTTTTTAGTCCACTGTTTTTTGTTTCTAGATGCCTTATTATTTAAGGGTTAGATCTTAAATGCACTGAAAAAAATATGAGACCTCCTTTGAAATGATCTAAGTAGGTATAATATACAATGCTCATTATAAAAAAGGATTTTC
Source organism: Sciurus carolinensis (assembly GCF_902686445.1). Classification (NCBI taxonomy): domain Eukaryota; kingdom Metazoa; phylum Chordata; class Mammalia; order Rodentia; family Sciuridae; genus Sciurus; species Sciurus carolinensis. Next base: position 929,573 of record NW_025920135.1, read on the forward strand.
CCACTTGGAGAATGAGTGACTACCTGAACCTTGATTTCAGTGTTCACCATGACTGACAGATTCTACTCCTAACATTGCCAAATGCAGAGACTTCACATGTCTGAGTCATAATGTAAAAATTCATGTCTAATTTAAAATTGTTAAATATGACAGTCTTTTTCATAACTATCTGTATGTCTTTTTAAATTTTTTCTTTGAGAAAATAATACCTGATAAAAGCTATAAAAACTTTGTTTTCTATCAGTTTTCTGCATGAGTGCATACTTATATATTGTATGTTTCATTTATATGTGGTTGAGTCACTATATCATGTACATGATGCCAAAATTGATATATTAATAAAAAAGCACTTGAGAACTTATAACAAAATAGATCCAAATGACTTTCAGTCCACTTAAATAAATTTAGTTAGATAACATTTTTTCATATCTTTAAAATAACTAACACTCTCCTTTAGCTTGATGGTCAAAAATATAGTATTGGTTTCTATAAAATCATTTTTTTTCACTTTTTGGTTATATATTTGTTATATATTAAAGTTTACATTTTATTTTATTTTATTTTCCTTTTTTTATTGTAAACAAATGGGATACATGTTGTTTCTCTGTCTGTACAAGGCGTAAAGGGATACCATTTGTGTAATCATAAATTTACATAGGGTAATGTTGTTTGATTCATTCTGCCATTTTTCCCTTCCCCCCCTCCCCTCCCACCCTTCGCCTCCATCTATACAGTCCTTCCTTCCTCCATTCCTGCCCCGCTCTCTAAACCCAACTTCGACCCCAACACTAAACCTTCCCACCCCCCATTATGTGTCATCATCCACTTATTAGCGATATCATTCTTCCTTTGGTTTTTTGAGATTGGCTTATCTCACTTAGCATGATATTCTCCAGTTTCATCCATTTGCCTGCAAATGCCATAATTTTATCATTCTTTATGGCTGAGTAATATTCCATTGTATATATATACCACATTTTCTTTATCCATTCATCAATTGAAGGACATCTAGGTTGGTTCCACAATCTGGCTATTGTGAACTGAGCAGCTATGAACATTGATGTGGCTGTATCTCTGTAATATGCTGATTTTAAGTCCTTTGGGTATAGGCCAAGGAGTGGGATAGCTGGGTCAAATGGTGTTTCCATTCCAAGTTTTCTAAGGAATCTCCACACTGCTTTCCAGAGTGGCTGCACTAATTTGCAGCCCCACCAGCAATGTAAGAGTGTACCTTTCTCCCCACATCCTCGCCAACACCTGTTGTTGCTTGTATTCTTGATAATTGCCATTCTAATTGGGGTGAGATGGAATCTTAGGGTGGTTTTGATTTGCATTTCTCTTATTACTAGAGATGGTGAACATTTTTCCATATGTTTGTTGATTGCTTGTATATCTTCTTCTGTGAAGTGTCTATTCATTTCCTTAGCCCATTTGTCAGTTGGATTATTTACATTCTTGGTGTAGAGTTTTTTGAGTTCTTTATAGATTCTGGAGATTAGCGCTCTCTCTGAAGTATGATTGGCAAAGATTTTCTCCCACTCTGTAGGCTCTTTCTTTGCATTGCTGATAGTTTCCTTTGCTGAGAGAAAGCTTTTTAGTTTGAATCTATCCCAGTTATTAATTCTTGCTTTTATTTCTTGTGCTATGGGAGTCCTGTTGAGGAAGTTTGGTCCTAAGCCGACATGTTGAAGCTCTGGACCTACTTTTTCTTCTATAAGATGCAAGGTCTCTGGTCTGATTCTGAGATCCTTAATCCATTTTGAGTTTAGTTTCGTGCATAATGAGAGATATGGGTTTAGTTTCATTCTGTTGCATATGGATTTCCAATTCTCCCAGCACCATTTGTTGAAGAGGCTATCTTTTCTCCATTGCATATTTTTGGCCCCTTTGTCTAGTATGAGAAAATTGTATTTATTTGGGTTTGTGTCCGTGTCCTCTATTCTGTACCATTGATCCACCTTTCTATTTTGGTACCAATACCATGCCGTTTTTGTTACTATTGCTTTGTAGTAGAGTTGAAGATCTGGTATTGCGATACCCCCTGCTTCACTCTTTCTGCCAAGGATTGCTTTAGCTATTCTGGGTTTTTTATTCTTCCAGAAGAATTTCACAATTGCTTGCTCTATTTCTGTAAGGTACATCATTGGGATTTTAATTGGAATTGCATTGAATCTGTATAGCACTTTTGGTAGTATGGCCATTTTGACAATATTAATTCTTCCTATCCAAGAACATGGGAGATCTTTCCATCTTCTAAGGTTTTCTTGAATTTCTTTCTTTAGTGTTCTGTAGTTCTCATTGTAGAGGTCTTTCACCTCTTTTGTGAGATTGATTCCCAAATACTTTATTTTTTTTGAAGCTATTGTGAATGGGGTAGTTTTCCTAATTTCTCTTTCTGAAGATTCATCGCTTATGTATAGAAATGCCTTAGATTTATGTGCATTGATCTTATATCCCGCTACTTTACTGAATTCACTTATGAGATCTAAAAGTTTTCTGGTGGAATTTCCTGGTTCCTCTAAGTATACCATCATATCATCAGCAAATAGGGATAGTTTGAGTTCTTCTTTTCCTATTCGTATCCCTTTAATTTCTTTGGTCTGTCTAATTGCTCTGGCTAGAGTTTCAAGGACGATATTGAATAGAAGTGGTGAAAGAGGGAATCCCTGCCTTGTTCCAGTTTTTAGAGGGAATGCTTTCAGTTTTTCACCATTTAGAATGATATTAGCCATGGGTTTAGCGTAGATGGCCTTTACAATGTTAAGGAATGTTCCCACTATCCCTATTTTTTCTAGTGTATTGAGCATGAAGGGGTGCTGTATTTTATCAAATGCTTTTTCTGCATCTATCGAAATAATCATGTGATTCTTGACTTTAAGTCTATTGATATGGTGAGTGACATTTATTGATTTCCTGATGTTGAACCAACCTTGCATCCCTGGGATGAAACCCACTTGATCATGGTGCACTATCTTTTTAATATGTTTTTGTATGCGATTTGCTAAAATTTTGTTGAGAATTTTTGCGTCGATGTTCATTAAGGATATTGGTCTGAAATTTTCTTTCCTCGATGTGTCTCTGTCTGGTTTAGGAATCAGGGTAATATTGGCTTCATAGAATGAGTTTGGGAGAGTTCCCTCCTCTTCTATTTTCTGGATTACTTTGAGAAGTATTGGAATAAGTTCTTCTTTAAAAGTTTTGTAGAACTCGGCTGAGAACCCTTCTGGTCCTGGACTTTTCTTTATTGGAAGGCTTTTGATGACTTCTTCTATTTCATTACTTGAAATTGGTCTATTTAAATTGTGTATGTCCTCCTCGTTCAGTTTAGGCAATTCATATGTCTCTAGAAACCTGTTGATGTCTTCAAAATTTTCTATTTTGTTGGAGTATAGATTTTCAAAATAGCTTCTAATTATGTTTTGTATTTCAGTCGTGTCTGTTGTGATATTTCCTTGTTCATTCCGAATTTTAGTGATTTGGGTTTTCTCTCGTCTTCTCTTTGTTAGTGTGGCTAAAGGTTTATCAATTTTGTTTATTTTTTCGAAGAACCAACTATTTATTTTGTCAATTTTTTGTATTGTTTCTTTCGTTTCAATTTCATTGATTTCAGCTCTCAGTTTAACTATTTCCTGTCTTCTACTACTTTTGGTGTTAGTCTGTTCTTCTTTTTCTAGGGCTTTGAGCTGTAGTGTTAGGTCATTTATTTTTTGAGTTTTACTTCTTTTATTAAATGCGCTCCATGAAATAAATCTTCCTCTAAGTACCACTTTCATAGTTTCCCAGAGATTTTGATATGATGTTTCTTTGTTCTCGTTTACCTCTAAGAATTTTTTAATTTCCTTCCTAATATCTTCTGTTATCCATTCATCATATAGTAGCATATTGTTTAATCTCCAGGTGTTGGAGTAGTTTCTGTTTTTTACTCTTTCATTAATTTGTAACTTCAATCCATTATGATCTGATAGAACACAAGGTAGTGTCTCTATCTTCTTGTATTTGCTGACATTAGCTTTGTGGCATAATATATGGTCTATTTTAGAGAAGGATCCATGTGCTGCTGAGAAGAAAGTGTATTCGCTCTTGGTTGGATGGTATATTCTATAAATGTCTGTTAAGTCTAAAGTATTGATTGTGTTATTGAGATCTACGGTTTCTTTGTTCAATTTTTGTTTGGAAGATCTGTCCAGTGGTGAAAGAGGCGTGTTAAAATCACTTAGTATTATTGTGTTATGGTCTATTTGGTTTCTAAAATTGAGAAGGATTTGTTTAACATACATGGATGAGCCACTGTTTGGGGCATAGATGTTTATGATTGTTATATCTTGCTGATTTATGCTTCCCTTAAGCAGTATGAAATGTCCTTCTTTATCCCTTCTAACTAACATTGGCTTGAAGTCCACATTATCTGAAATGAGGATGGATACTCCAGCTTTCTTGCTGAGTCCATGTGCATGGTATGTTTTTCCCCATCCTTTCACCTTTAGTATATGGGTATCTCTTTCTATGAGGTGAGTCTCTTGCAGGCAACATATTGTTGGATCTTTCTTTTTAATCCAATCTGCCAGTCTATGTCTTTTGATTGATGAGTTCAGGCCATTAACATTCAGGGTTATTATTGAGATATGATTTGTATTCCCAGTCATTTGGTTCATATTTAAAATTTTTGACACATCTTGGTTCCTCCTTTATTTGACAGTTCCTTTAGGATAATTCCTCCCTTTGCTGATTTGCTTCTTTGTTTTTTATCTCTTCCTCATGAAATATTTTACTGAGAATGTTCTGTAATGCTGGCTTTCTTTTTGTAAATTCTTTTAGCTTTTGTTTATCATGGAATGATCTTATTTCATCGTCAAATTTGAAGGTAAGTTTTGCTGGGTATAAGATTCTTGGTTGGCATCCATTTTCTTTCAGAGCTTGAAAAATGTTGTTCCAGGCCCTTCTAGCTTTTAGGGTCTGAATTGAAAAATCTGCTGATATCCGTATTGGCTTCCCCCTGAATGTAATTTGGTTCTTTTCTCTCACAGCCTTTAAAATTCTGTCTTTATTTTGTATGTTCGGTATTTTCATTATAATGTGTCTTGGTGTGGGTCTGTTGTAATTTTGTGTATTTGGAGTCCTATAAGCCTCTTGGACTTGATTTTCCATTTCATTCTTCAGATTTGGGAAATTTTCTGATATTATTTCTTCAAATAGATTGTTCATTCCTTTGGTTTGTTTCTCTAAGCTTTCCTCAATCCCAATAATTCTCAAATTTGGCCTTTTCATGATATCCCATAGTTCTTGGAGATTCTGTTCATGATTTCTCACCATCTTCTCTGTTTGTTCAACTTTGTTTTCGAGGTTAAATATTTTGTCTTCAATATCTGAAGTTCTGTCTTCCAGCTGTTCTATCCTATTGGTTATGCTTTCTATGGAGTTCTTAATTTGGTTTATTGTTTCCTTCAATTCAAGGATTTCTGGTTGGTTTTTTTTCAATATCTCTAACTCTTTATTGAAATGATCTTTTGCTTCCTGAATTTGCTCTGTTAACTGTCGATTGGTGTGATCGTTCAATGCCTGCGTTTGCTCTTTCATCTCATCGTTTGCTTCCCTAATCATTTTAATTATGTACATTCTGAACTCCCTTTCTGTCATTTCTTCTGCCATGCTGTTGTTGGATTTTATTGATGTAACATCTAGATTTGTTTGGGGCATTTTCTTCCCTTGTTTTCTCATATTGTTCAGGAATCAGTGGGTCATTAAGATATTGCAGATTTCCTCTATCAACTTATAATGTCCCTGAAGATTGCTAGTATATCCCCTCTTATCCTTCAGTAGCCTGAAGTCTTGGAGGAGGTTGATAATGCAGAGCTCCACGAAGAAGCTGCCTCTCTAGGGGTGGTAACCCTCAGGTGGCGTATATTCCCTGCTAGTGGGCAGAGGTGCCTCCACTTGTTGACCAATGGTCATCCAATGGGGAACTAGACTGCGGGCTGAGGCAAGGCCTGTTTGTGCCTGTGTCTCTGGTTTTACTGTCCCTGTGGGAAAAACTCCCCCGGTCGGGAAGGCTCACCCGGTGGGGACATCTTGCTGGTCAGTTGCCCTCCTAGAGGTTCCCCTCAATCTACAACTACCACCTGGTCTGGGCTGTCTTCCTCTGCAACGATCCCAGGGGCCCGGACCTACGTCCTGGGCCTGGGAGCCTCACCCTTCGCAGGCGAGTCTCCTTAGGCTGCCTCTCCCAGAGAATCTGCCCGCCGCCCTGGAAACTTCGCTCCGCCCCTAGGCGTGTCTCTGTGCGGCTCTTCCAGCAAGAAGCCACCTAGCTCCTGGGACCCTGCTCTGCACCAATCGCCTGGCTATGCAGCCTCTCCCCTGAGCCACCACCTGGAGCCCCGTAGAATAGCTCCGAGACCCAGAGACCCGCCACACACCTCCTCCTCCGGACAGCCGCCCGGTTTCCGACGCAGTCACTAGGAGCCCAAACAACTCACTTCAGGTCTCCTGCTCCCGCCAACCACCCGTAGCCCTAGGCAGTCACTCCAAGTCCAAGTGACCCGCCCTGTTCCTCCTCCTCCTCCTTGGGGTAGCTCCCCGGGTGTTCAGGAGCGGTGGCTCCGAGACCAAGTGACCCACCACGCTCCTCCTGCAGGCAGGCCACCGGTGTTCAGGAGCGGTCGCTTTTAGTCCAATCAACTCACCACTCGCCTCCTCCTCTGGCAACCGCCTGTGGTTCTGATGCAGTCACTCCCAGACCATGCGTCCCACCGCTCTCCTCCTCCAGGCAGGGTACCAGTGTTCTGGAGCAGCTGCTCCGAGTTCAAACAGCTCGTCACGCAGCTCCTCCTCCGGCAACTGCCTGTGGCTCTGATGCAGTCACTCCCAGGTCAAGCAACACGCCGAGCTCCTCCTCCTCCTCCGGGCAACCTCCCGGCGCTCAGGAGCGCTCGCTCTGAGTTCAAACAGTTCACCACGCAGCTCCTCTTCTGGCAACCGCCTGTGGCTCCGATGCAGTCACTCCTAGACCAAATGTCCCGCTGCGCTCCCCCAATTCCCTCGGGCAGTCCCCCGGCGCTCAGGAGCGCCCACTCTGTGTTCAAACAGCTCACCACACAGCTCCTCCTCTGGCAACCGCCTGTGGCTCTGATGCAGTCACTCCTAGACCCAAGTGACCTGCTGGGCCTCTCCTCCTCCTCCGGGCATCCCCCTGGTGTTCAGAAGTGGTCACTCTGGGTCCAAACAGCTCACCACGCAGCTCCTCCTCAGGCAGCCGCCCGGAGCCCCAGCGGCTGCTCGAGTCCAAGCGCTGTGCTGAGCCGCCTCCTCTACGATGATCCCAGTTGTCCGTGTTTACCGCTCCAGCGGGGGGAGGGGCGTCTCGCCGAGCAACTCCACTTCACAAATTCCCTGCGTTCCAGGGCTACCGCCCCATCCGGGACGCCTCCCCAACAGGAGAGACTCACCTGGCAGCTTTGAGTTGGTCCCAAGTCTCTCACTATCTCCTCTTTTGAATCTTGCATCCTGGAGCAGTGTGAAATGCAGCCGCCCTCTAGTCCGCCATCTTGGCCCGCCCCTAAAATCATTAATATATGTCTATTGTTTCTAGCAATTTTTTAAAGAAGAAAAAGGTAACTTCAAGTGTTAAGTAGTTGTATGATATCTTAGTTTTCCTTGGTAGCATACATAAATTCATGGGTAACTTAGATTTAACAAAAGTGGAATAAATATTTAAAATATATTCCTTAAAGAGATATCTGATTAATTTGCTACTGCTGCATGTGAATTCAAGTATTTTTTGCTTCTTAAATTGTATAAGTCAATGTGTTTTGTGCTTTTGTAAATTGTTGGTATACTGAAAAACAATTTAAGATTATTTGGTTTGTGGATTAGCGTCTTCAATAAAAACAAAAATGACTAAGAAAATTCTGATTACATATGTCATTCTATATACAAAATATCTTTCAATTAAAGTATAATAAAGTACTTTTCTTCACTGAAGGAAATATAAATTGTCTAAATTCAGAAAGTTTATATAGCTTAATGCTGAATGCAAATTTTAAAAGAACAACATCAAAAAAATGTGATACAGAAACATTATAGGTATGAAAATGTACTTTGTTGTAAAAAAGTAAAGGTATGTTTTTTAAAGAGAAAGTATTTTGTATTGTAGTATAACATTTGTGTTGTAGTATACATTACAAAAGGTACAGAAGAAAAAGAAAGACAAAACTAAGGCTGTTAAGTATTATGTAATTGTTACTGAAAGTTGGAACCTTTTCACTCATGCCAGGACAATAATGAAGACATGGTTATGAGAAAAAATAAATAAATTTTATTGCTCTGATGTTGGCTATATAGTTCAGTGAGACTGCACAGGTCATAGAATGTATTAAAATTATAAATGTTATGCAGGTTACTTAGATTCTATTTATAGCAAATATATATACATATATATTTGAGAGAGACAATATGACACAGCTTCTCTAGTCACACCATATCTGACTATGTTTACAATGAAGTCAATTCCTATCAGAAGATTAATGACATGATTAGATTAATAATCTGATGAATGAATCATTTTACCTAAATCTGTAGCATTTCTCACACATGAGGTTTTGGAGGACACCCTGTATTCAATCATAAAACCTGTGTATGTTCTCTCACTAGCACAGCATATGTGGTCTACCAAGTGTTTTTGTTGTTCTTATTTGGTACTCAACTCAGTGGCACTCTAACAATGAGCTATATTCTCAGGAGAATGTTGTGTTTTATTTAGAGACAGGATCTCACTGAGTTGCTTAGCACCTAATGATTGCTGAAGCTAGCTTTAAACATTTCATTCTCCTGCATTAGTCACCCAAGCCACTGCACCTGGCTGGCCTCATTAACCTCTAAAAATGAAAAATATCTGTGACCTACGTGGCTTCTATGACCTCTAATATCCTCAGTAACTTGACATTTCTCAATAGTTTTATGCAGACTTTATGATCTGAGTAATCTAAAGGACATGAGTAATTTTATTAGATTACATCTACTATAGTGTAATACTTCATCTATGACCATTTCACATTATTAAACATATGAGATTTTGAGGGACACCTAATATTTAAAGAATAATATTGCATTCCAGAATCCAAAATCTTATGCAAGTTTCACCATGAAAACTACATTTGTCCACTTGGTACTATTGCACACCCCTATGAGGATCATGACTTCAACAAAGCCTCAGCATTAGTGAGGCACTGAATAATTTGGTGGAACCCTGTCTCTAAATGAAATACAAAATACCGGTGGGAATGTGGCTCAGTGGTTGATTTCTCCAAGTTCAATTCCTGGTAGCCTGACAAAATATATGTACTCCATTTCTAACAATCTTTATATTTTAAGTGTTCCATCACTGCCAAAAGACCAAGTCTGAAGACTCCTCTGAGACTCAGGGAAAATATTTAGAATGAAATCCTCTAAAAATCAGATTTTATATATATCCAATGTAAAAAGGAACAGAATATACATTTCCATATGAAGAAATAGGTGCATAGAAAGATGGGATAGAACAAAGCAAGACCAAAATTCAGGCCAAGAAATAAATGCTGTTGCTTCTCATTCGGTATCTTAATCCACAGGGATCTCAACTCATAAACTTTGCCTGGTCTCCCAGTTCTTCCTTTGAGATATCACTGAAAATTTCTGTAACTTCCTCATTCCAGCATTCTCCATTCCTCCTAATCCACCACCACTAGGTTGCTGCAAAAGTCTGTGTCTTCTCTAGCATTGGTCAAGTCTCCTGGGATTCCAGCTGTAGAACTCTCTGTGTGCCTGTGTGGTTAAGGACAGTGAGGTATTGAAAACATAAAGGGACACTATAAGTCTACAGGGGGTGCCAGGGTACAGCCTTAGCAGGAGTCCATGGGTTCCACACTGGCAATGGGGCGTGGGGAGACAGAGTCAGCGATGGATGGAGAATGAAAGACACAGACTCTAGTTCTGGTGCCATCACTCCCACTTTATTCTGGGGAAGGCTGGGTTTATATACATTTTTCTTCAGGCTATAATGGCAGTCTTGTGGTTAATAAATTAAAGAAATTTCCAAAGCATAGGCAGAAAATGTTCTTAACAAGAAACCGAAAGATTATGAGAAAACAGTAACCTTACAGATTATCCTTACCTAATCACAATTATTTTAAGAATATCTAAGTCAATGAGCTAATACAATGTTTATTTCCTTAATATCTAAACTCTATGTGACCTAAGACTATTCTTATTACTCTCACGGTTAAAGCGATAGACAAGTAATCTCATGTGACCATCTCTACTAGGTCCATCTGGTTAATATCTAAATTGCTGAGTTAAGGGCTACAGGAGGGCAGTGGTAGCAGTGGTTCTCGTGGCCAAGTTTTTTTACTGAATAGATTACATTGTCTTATGTAGTTCTTTTTTTCCAGAACAGGGCATTGTGCACCAATGTTTATTATAGGGGTGACCTATTCTTTGTAGGAAGGAAGGAATGTTGTGAAACCTTATTCTTTTACCCCACCACCACACATAAACAAAACCATCATTAGAATTTAACCAGCCTGTTGGGGACAAAGGCAGATCTATATCTATTTTCTCCAGAGACTTTCAGGGACTCATTGCATGGTTGCAAAATTATTTTTGACTTTGTTAGTGGTGAAGACCCATTGTCTTTCAGATTGTAGGCAATATTTTCTGGAATTTTTGTTGTATTCCCCTTGTCCCCTTAAGCAATCTGTTCAGACAGAAATGAGTAATATATTATCAGAAAAACACAGCAGAAAAAACACCATGCTCTAGAGCAAAACATCCGGCAGTTCCCTTTAGGATGAGCCTTTGCAATCATCCTCCAGAGGATCTTTGTCAAGCACTGGATGGAATTCCAGATGCCCCTGCTGCTCCACCTTTTTTATTTTGTAAAGTGAAGAGGCCTTCTTGAATTTTTACTCTCTTGACTAGTCTGAGGATTACTCAGAGGACAACTGGAAGACAAAGAATTAAAATTAAAATACATACTCCAATCAAGCCATATTGTAATATTGTATTTAGGAATGTACTGTTAAATATAGTTGTTTTTATATTATGAAACATTTGGGAGGCCAAATTATCTGCTGGAACAACCGAGAGATGAGCCTGACTTAACATTTTTATTTGTAGTTGTAAAGCATTGATATCTGGTGCTATATTGGTATTATTCCAAAGTCCTTTAAGGTGAATTTTAACTTGTTCCCAATTAGTATTATTATCAACCTTTAAGGGAGTAATACAAATTCTTTTGTAGTTAGCATGACATCTAGTGATCATTCTACTTTGAATATTTTGAATCTCTTTTCCCACAAAGAGAATAGCTTCTTCAAGAGCATTAATTCTTGTTTCTAATTTTTTATCAATTTCTTTTTGTGCCGCTAAAGAATCAAAGTTGCAACAAATCTTGTTGGTCTTAAAAGTTCATTAACTGTTTTTAAAATTTCAAAACCTGGGTCATCATACCAAGATGCTGTAAGATTAACTGGCAATATAACATAATTAGGCTGATGTAATATTAAAAACACCTTTAAATCTTTATATATGGTTGAATTAATACAATTAGTAAGAACACAATCATGGCAATAAATGTTATAAGCTTTCTTATTTTTAGTAATATTGAAATTATTTATGGTAGACATAAGAATAGCATGAGGAGCACTTATACAAGCCCGTACTGCAAAGTCATTAGGCTTACTTAACTTAGTTCTTTGTAATAATACTATATTAGTAGCTGCTAATAGTTTGTACAAGTCAGGAAAGTAAGAGAATTTACCATTTATAAGGTCACTCCGATAGATGGGTGTTACCCATCCAGGAGTAAACCATCTATGAATAGGCTCATTGGTAAGAAAAGGGTTAAAATTAAAATGTACCATTTTATTTCATCTTATCTTTAACCAAAGTTTAGAATCAAAATCAGGAGAAGACACAGAATAATGTGTAATAGTAGTAGAAGAGCCTTGTGGCTTAAACTGTAGTGCAGTATGATGAAAACCACATTCAAACCATTTTGGGAAATCTGTTTCTAAATTGAGTAGATTCCAAGAGCTGTCTTTATGACTGTTAAAGTCGTCACACAATTTAAAAGGAGGCGGTAAAGCCACTGAAATATTTGTATCATTATAATTAGCATATCCAAGTGAGGTTATCTCTAGGGACCATATATCTCTTTCATTGTCTTCTTCTCCTGGAGAATCAGTAATGTAAGTCCTATAACTTAAAGGGAGACATCCCAATGGCACGTGTAGATTATCTGTACTAAAGCACATTGGTGTCTCTTCAGTAATTCCATGAAATATAATTGTAAATGCTATTTTATGTGGTATTAAAGAATCTGAAATCCCTCCAAGTAATTGAGGCTCATTAGTAAATATGTTAATATTAGATCTGCTCCAAGAAGTTGGATGCAGTAAGAGAGGATTTGGAAAATAGGTCCAGTAAGCTTTCCCTTCATTATCATAAGCATGAATAGGCAGTACCTGAGTTGAAATGAGAGCAATCAATGCAAAAAACAAAGCCTATGGGGTTTTAGGTTTTCCAGAGCTGTTCACTATGTGTTCAGCACCAGCAGTCAGGTGTTTCACTTGTCCCCAAGTCGGCAGGTCTGAGTTGCGACTTGCAGATGATTGTGCAAGACGCAACTTTTTCATCTTAAATACTAGCCCATGTTTGTCCGTCTAATTGGGTTGGTAAGGGATCCAATACTTTTTGTTCTTTCTCCTTCAAGTAGGGTTCATTGTAGTGACATATAAATCTGTCTGGAATCCACAAAGGTGTTTCAGCATCCTGTGGAAATAAACAAGCATAGCCTCGACCTGATGTCAGCAAGACATCAGGTCCTCTCCATTTACCAGATAATAAATCTTTCCATTTTACTAAACTTTGTTTTGACCTTTTACTTTCCCAATGTCTCATCATTGCAGTATTTCCCTCCTTGTCAGTATTTAGATGATTTAAAACAAATAAAGCATGTTGTAAACTATGATGTGGAGAAGAGTATTTAAGCTCTCCCCTTTTAACTTATTTATTTGTATTTTTAATCTTTGATGGTTCCTTTCTATTATTGCTTGTCCTTGTGGGTTATAAGGAATTCCTGAGAAATATTAAACCTGGAACAAAAATCTTTAAATGGTTTTGATGTATAAGCAGGAGCATTATCAGTTTTTAATTTTTTAGGCATTCCTAAAACAGAAAAACAAAGGAATAAATGTTGAATCATGTCCTTGTAGGCTTCCCCAGTTCTGGCTGAGGCCACAATAACATGAGAAAAGGTATCAACTATAACGTGAACATAAGACAATTTTCCAGATTCTGATATATGAGTTACATCCATTTGCCATAAGACATTAGGTAAAAGTCCTCGAGGATTAACTCCCATCTGTGGAGAAGGAATAAATTTAGGACAAACATGACAATTTTTAACAATAGTTCTAGCTTCTTCTCTAGAAATATGAAATTGTTTTTGTAAGGCAGATGAATTTTGATGATAATTTTTGTGTGATATAATAGCTTCTTCTATAGCTGTTAAAATAAATTTCTTAGTTAAGTGACAAGCATGGGTATTCCCCTGAGCAAAGGGACCAGGTAATCCAGAATGTCCCCGAATATGACCTATAAAGAAATGTGAAGTTCTGTTATGAATTAGATATTGAAGTTCTTGTAGCCTATGTATAATTTTAGACAAAAAGGAGAGC